>NW_027192661.1:2400000-2700000 GCF_949987515.2 Delphinus delphis
CCCCCTAAAACGTTGCCGTACCCTCACCTGGACCCTAAACCGTCCCCGTCCCCTAACCCTAACCCTAGCCCGAACCCTAACCCTAACCCTTCCCCGAAGCCTGACCCTCACCCCTCCCCTAATCCTAACCCGTACGCTAACACTAACCCGCGCCGTCACACGCACGCTCCACCTAAAGCGTTGCCGTACCCTCACCTGGACCCTAAACCGTCCCCGTCCCCTAACCCTAACCCTAGCCCGAACCCTAACACTAACCCTTCCCCGAAGACTGACCCTCACCCGTCCCCTAATCCTAACCCGTACGCTAACACTAACCCGCGCCCTCACACGCACGCTCCCCCTAAAGCGTTGCCGTACCCTCACCTGGACCCTAAACCGTCCCCATCCCCTAACCCTAACCCTAGCCCGAACCCTAACCCTAACACTTCCCCGAAGCCTGACCTTCACCTATCCCCTAATCCTAACCCGTACGCTAACACTAACCCGCGCCCTCACACGCACGCTCCCCCTAAAGCGTTGCCGTACCCTCACCTTCACCCTAAACAGTCCCTGTCCCGTAACCCTAACCCTAGCCCGAACCCTAACACTAACCCTTCCCCGAAGACTGACCCTCACCCGTCCCCTAATCCTAACCCGTACGCTAACACTAACCCGCGCCCTCACACGCACGCTCCCCCTAAAGCGTTGCCGTACCCTCACCTGGACCCTAAACCGTCCCCATCCCCTAACCCTAACCCTAGCCCGAACCCTAACCCTAACCCTTCCCCGAAGCCTGACCCTCACACGTCCCCTAATCCTAACCCGTACGCTAACACTAACCCGCGCCCTCACATGCACGCTCCCCCTAAAGCATTGCCGTACCCTCACCTGGACCCTAAACCGTCCCCGTCCCCTAACAATAACCCTAGCCCGAACCCTAACCCTAACCCTTCCCCGAAGCCTGACCCTCACCCGTCTCCTAATCCTAACCCGTACGCTAACACTAAGCCACGCCCTCACACGCACGCTCCCCCTAAAACGTTGCCGTACCCTCACCTGGACCTTAAACCGTCCCCGTCCCCTAACCCTAACCCTAGCCCGAACCCTAAACCTAACGCTTCCCCGAAGCCTGACCCTCACCCGTCCCCTAATCCTAACCCGTACGCTAACACTAACCCTCGCCCTCAAGCGCACGCTCCCCCTAAAGTGTTGCCGTACCCTCACCTGGACCCTAAACCGTCCCCGTCCCCTAACCCTAACCCTAGCCCGAACCCTAACCCTAACCCTTCCCCGAAGCCTGACCCTCAAACGTCCCCTCCTCCTAACCCGTACGCTAACACTAACCCGCGCCCTCACACACACGCTCCCCCTAAAGCGTTGCAGTACCCTCACCTGGACCCTAAACTGTCCCTGTCCCGTAACCCTAACCCTAGCCCGAACCCTAACCCTAACCCTTCCCCGAAGCCTGACCCTCACCCGTCCCCTAATCCTAATCCGTACGCTAACACTAACCCGCGCCCTCACACGAATGCTCCCCCTAAAGCGTTGCCGTACCCTCACCTGGACCCTAAACCATCCCCGTCCCCTAACCCTAACCCTAGCCCGAACCCTAACCCTAACCCTTCCCCGAAGCCTGACCCTCACCCGTCCCCTAATCCTAACCCGTACGCTAACACTAACCCGCGCCCTCACACGCACACTCCCGCTAAAGCGTTGCCGTACCCTCACCTGGACCCTAAACCATCCCCGTCCTCTAACCCTAACCCTAGCCCGAACCCTAACCCTAACCCTTCCCCGAAGCCTGACCCTCACCCGTCCCCTAATCCTAACCCGTACGCTAACACTAACCCTCGCCCTCAAGCGCACGCTCCCCCTAAAGCGTTGCCTTACCCTCACCTGGACCCTAAACCGTCCCCGTCCCCTAACCCAAACCCTAGCCCGAACCCTAACCCTAACCCTTCCCCGAAGCCTGACCCTCAAACGTCCCCTACTCCTAACCCGTACGCTAACACTAACCCGCGCCCTCAAACACACGGTCCCCCTAAAGCGTTGCCGTACCCTCACCTGGACCCTAAACCGTCCCTGTCCCGTAACCATAACCCTAGCCCGAACCCTAACCCTAACCCTTCCCCGAAGCCTGACCCTCACCCGTCCCCTAATCCTAACCCGTACGCTAACACTAACCCGCGCCCTCACGCGCACGCTCCCCCTAAAGCGTTGCCGTACCCTCACCTGGACCCTAAACCGTCCCCGTCCCCTAACCCTAACCCTAGCCCGAACCCTAACCCTAACCCTTCCCTGAAGCCTGACCCTCACCCGTCCCCTAATCCTAACCCGTACGCTAACACTAACCCGTGCCCTCACACGCACACTCCCGCTAAAGCGTTGCCGTACCCTCACCTGGACCCTAAACCATCCGCGTCCCCTAACCCTAACCCTAGCCCGAACCCTAACCCTAACCCTTCCCTGAAGCCTGACCCTCACCCGTCCCCTAATACTAACATATACGCTAACACTAACCCACGCCCTCACACGCACGCTCCCCCTAAAGAGTTGCCGTACCCTCACCTGGACCCTAAACCGTCCCCGTCCCCTAACCCTAACCCTAGCCCGAACCCTAACCCTAACCCTTCCCCGAAGCCTGACCCTCACCCGTCCCCTAATCCTAACCCGTACGCTAACACTAACCCGCGCCCTCACATGCACACTCCCCCTAAAGCGTTACCGTACCCTCACCTGGACCCTAAACCGTCCCCGTCCCCTAACCCTAACCCTAACCCGAACCCTAACCCTAACACTTCCCCGAAGCCTGACCCTCAACCGTCCCCTAATCCTAACCCGTACGCTAACACTAACCCGCGCCCTCACACGCACTCTCCCCCTAAAGCGTTGCCGTACCCTCACCTGGACCCTAAACCGTCCCCATCCCCTAACCCTAACCCTAGCCCGAACCCTAACCCTAACCCTTCCCCGAAGCCTGACCCTCACCCGTCCCATAATCCTAACCCGTACGCTAACACTAATCCGCGCCCTCACACGCACGCTCCCCCTAAAGCGTTGCCGTACCCTCACCTTGACCCTAAACCGTCCCCGTCCCCTAACCCTAACCCTAGCCCGAACCCTAACACTAACCCTTCCTCGAAGCCTGACCCTCACCCGTCCCCTAATCCTAAACCGTACGCTAACACTAACCCGCGCCCTCACACGCACACTCCCCCTAAAGCGTTGCTGTACCCTCACCTGGACCCTAAACCGTCCCTGTCCTGTAACCCTAACCCTAGACCGAACCCTAAACCTAACCCTTCCCCGAAGCATGACCCTCACCCGTCCCCTAATCCTAACCAGCACGCTAACACTAACCCACGCCCTGACACGCACACTTCCCCTAAAGCGTTGCCATACCCTCACCTGGACCCTAAACCGTCCCCGTCCCCTAACCCTAACCATAGCCCGAACCCTAACCCTAACCCTTCCCCGAATCCTGACCCTCACCCGTCCCCTAATCCTAACCCGTACGCTAACACTACCCCGCGCCCTCACACGCACGCTGCCCCTAAAGCGTTGCCGTACCCTCACCTGGACCCTAAACCGTCCCCGTCCCCTAACCCTAACCCTAGCCCGAACCCTAACCCTAACCCTTCCCCGAAGCATGACCCTCACCTGTCCCCTAATCCTAACCCGTACGCTAACACTAACCCGCGCCCTCACACACACGCTCCCCCTAAAGCGTTGCCGTACCCTCACCTGGACCCTAAACCGTCCCCGTCCCCTAACCCTAACCCTAGCCCGAACCCTAACCCTAACCCTTCCCCGAAGCCTGACCCTCACCCGTCCCCTAATCCTAACCCGTACGCTAACACTAACCCACGCCCTCACACGCACGCTCCCCCTAAAGCGTTGCCGTACCCTCACCTGGACTCTAAACCGTCCCCGTCCCCTAACCCTAACCCTAGCCCGAACCCTAACCCTAACCCTTCCCCGAAGCCTGACCCTCACCCGTCCCCTAATCCTAACCCGTACGCTAACACTACCCCGCGCCCTCACACGCACGCTCCCCCTAAAGCGTTGCCGTACCCTCACCTGGACCCTAAACCGTCCCCGTCCCCTAACCCTAACCCTAGCCCGAACCCTAACTTTAACCCTTCCCCGAAGCATGACCCGCACCCGTCCCCTAATCCTAAGCCATACGCTAACACTAACCCGCGCCCTCACACACACGCTCCCCCTAAAGCATTGCCGTACCCTCACCTGGACCCTAAACCGTCCCCGTCCCCTAACCCTAACCCTAGCCCGAACCCTAACCCTAACCCTTCCCCGAAGCCTGACCCTCACCCGTCCCCTAATCCTAACCCGTACGCTAACACTAACCCGTGCCCTCACACGCACGCTCCCACTAAAGCGTTGCCGTAACCTCACCTGGACCCTAAACCGTCCCTGTCCCGTAACCCTAACCCTAGCCCGAACCCTAACCCTAACCCTTCCCTGAAGCCTGACCCTCACCCGTCCCCTAATCCTAACCCGTACGCTAACACTAATCCGCGCCCTCACACGCACGCTCCCCCTAAAGCGTTGCCGTACCCTCACCTGGACCCTAAACCGTCCCCGTCTCCTAACCCTAACCCTAGCCCGAACCCTAACCCTAACCCTTCCCCGAAGCCTGACCCTCACCCGTCCCATAATCCTAACCCGTACGCTAACACTAACCCGCACCCTCACACGCACGCTCCCCCTAAAGCGTTGCCGTACCCTCACCTGGACCCTAAACCGTCCCCGTCCCCTAACCATAACCCTATCCCGAACCCTAACACTAACCCTTCCCCGAAGCCTGACCCTCACCCGTCCCCTAATCCTAACCTGTACGCTAACACTAACCCGCGCCCTCACACGCACGCTCCCCCTAAAGCGTTGCCGTACCCTCACCTGGACTCTACACCGTCCCCGTCCCCTAACCCTAACCCTAGCCCGAACCCTAACTCTAACCCTTCCCCGAAGTCTGACCCTCACCCGTCCCCTAAACCTAACACGAACGCTAACACTAACCCGAGCCCTCACACGCACGCTGCCCCTAAAGCATTGCCGTACTCTTACCTGGACCCTAAACCGTCCCCATCCCCTAACCCTAACCCTAGCCCGAACCCTAACCCTAACACTTCCCCAAAGCCTGACCCTCACCCGTCCCCTAATCCTAACCCGTACGCTAACACTACCCTGCGCCCTCACACGCACGCTCCCCCTAAAGCTTTGCCGTACCCTCACCTGGACCCTAAACCGTCCCCGTCTCCTAACCCTAACCCTAGCCCGAACCCTAACCCTAACCCTTCCCCGAAGCCTGACCCTCAACCGTCCCATAATCTTAACCCGTACGCTAACACTAACCTGCGCTCTCACACGCACGCTCCCCCTAAAGCGTTGCCGTACCCTCACCTGGACCCTAAACCGTCCCCGTCCCCTAACCCTAACCCTAGCCCGAACCCTAACCCTAACCCTTCCCCGAAGCCTGACCCTCACCCGTCCCCTAATCCTAACCCGTACGCTAACACTAACCCGCGCCCTCACACGCGCGCTCCCCCTAAAGCGTTGCTGTACCCTCACCTGGACCCTAAACCGTCCCTGTCCCGTAACCCTAACCCTAGCCCGAACCCTAAACCTAACCCTTCCCCGAAGCCTGACCCTCACCCGTCCCCTAATCAGAACCAGCACGCTAACACTAACCCGCGCCCTCACACGCAGGCTTCCCCTAAAGCGTTGCCGTAGCCTCACCTGGACCCTAAACCGTCCCCGTCCCCTAACCCTAAACCGAGCCCGAACCCTAACCCTAACCCTTCCCCGAAGCCTGACCCTCACCCGTCCCCTAATCCTAACCCGTACGCTAACACTACCCCGCGCCCTCACACGCACGCTCCCCCTCAAGCGTTGCCGTAACCTCACCTGGACCCTAAACCGTCCCCGTCCCCTAACCCTAACCCTAGCCCGAACCCTAACTTTAACCCTTCCCCGAAGCATGACACTCACCCGTCCCCTAATCCTAAGCCATACGCTAACAATAACCCGCGCCCTCACACACACGCTCCCCCTAAAGCGTTGCCGTACCCTCACCTGGACCCTAAACCTTCCCCATCCCCTAACCCTAACCCTAGCCCGAACCCTAACCCTAACACTTCCCCGAAGCCTGACCCTCACCCGTCCCCTAATCCTAACCCGTACGCTAACACTACCCCGCGCCCTCACACGCACGCTCCCCCTAAAGCGTTGCCGTACCCTCACCTGGACCCTAAACCGTCCCCGTCCCCTAACCCTAACCGTAGCCCGAACCCTAACCCTAACCCTTCCCCGAGCCTGACCCTCACCCGTCCCCTAATCCTAACCCGTACGCTAACACTAACCCACACCCTCACAAGCACGCTCCACCTAAAGAGTTGCCGTACCCTCACCTGGACCCTAAACCGTCCCCGTCCCCTAACCCTTACCCTAGCCCGAACCCTAACCCTAACACTTCCCCGAAGCCTGACCCTCACCCGTCCCCTAATCCTAATCCGTACGCTAACACTAACCCACGCCCTCACACGCACGCTCCCCCTAAAGCGTTGCCGTACCCCCACCTGGACCCTAAACCGTCCCTGTCCCCTAACCCTAACCCTAGCCCGAACCCTAACCCTAAACCTTCCCCGAAGCCTGACCCTCACCCGTCCCCTAATCCTAACCCGTACGCTAACACTAACCCGCGCCCTCACACGCACGCTTCCCCTAAAGCGTTGCCGTACCCTCACCTGGACCCTAAACCGTCCCCGTCCCCTAACCCTAACCCTAGCCCGAACCCTAACCCTAACCCTTCCCCGAAGCCTGACCCTCACCCGTCCCCTAATCCTAACCCGTACGCTAACACTACCCCGCGCCCTCACACGCACGCTCCCCCTAAAGCGTTGCCATACCCTCACCTGGACCCTAAACCGTCCCCGTCCCCTAACCCTAACCCTAGCCCGAACCCTAACTTTAACCCTTCCCCGAAGCATGACCCTCACCCGTCCCCTAATCCTAAGCCATACGCTAACACTAACCCGCGCCCTCACACACACGCTCCCCCTAAAGCGTTGCCGTACCCTCACCTGGACCCTAAACCTTCCCCGTCCCCTAACCCTAAACCTATCACGAACCCTAACCCTAACCCTTCCCCGAAGCCTGACCCTCACCCGTCCCCTAATCCTAACCCGTACGCTAACACTACCCCGCGCCCTCACACGCACGCTCCCCCTAAAGCGTTGCCGTACCCTCACCTGGACCCTAAACCGTCCCCGTCCCCTAACAATAACCCTAGCCCGAACCCTAACCCTAACCCTTCCCCGAAGCCTGACCCTCACCCGTCTCCTAATCCTAACCCGTTCGCTAACACTAAGCCATGCCCTCACACGCACGCTCCACCTAAAGCGTTGCCGTACCCTCACCTGGACCCTAAACCGTCCCTGTCCCGTAACCCTAACCCTAGCCCGAACCCTAACCCTAACCCTTCCCCGAAGCCTGACCCTCACCCGTCCCCTAATCCTAACCCGTACGCTAACACTACCCCGTGCCCTCACACGCACGCTCCCCCTAAAGCGTTGCCGTAACCTCACCTGGACCCTAAACCGTCCCCGTCCCCTAACCCTAACCCTAGCCAGAACCCTAACTTTAACCCTTCCCCGAAGCATGACACTCACCCGTCCCCTAATCCTAAGCCATACGCTAACAATAACCCGCGCCCTCACACACACGCTCCCCCTAAAGCGTTGCCGTACCCTCACCTGGACCCTAAACCTTCCCCATCCCCTAAACCTAGTCCGAACCCTAACCCTAACACTTCCCCGAAGCCTGACCCTCACCCGTCCCCTAATCCTAACCCGTACGCTAACACTACCCCGCGCCCTCACACGCACGCTCCCCCTAAAGCGTTGCCGTACCCTCACCTGGACCCTAAACCGTCCCCGTCCCCTAACCCTAACCGTAGCCCGAACCCTAACCCTAACCCTTCCCCGAGCCTGACCCTCACCCGTCCCCTAATCCTAACACGTACGCTAACACTAACCCACACCCTCACACGCACGCTCCACCTAAAGCGTTGCCGTACCCTCACCTGGACCCTAAACCGTCCCCGTCCCCTAACCCTTACCCTAGCCCGAACCCTAACCCTAACACTTCCCCGAAGCCTGACCCTCACCCGTCCCCTAATCCTAATCCGTACGCTAACACTAACCCACGCCCTCACACGCACGCTCCCCCTAAAGCGTTGCCGTACCCTCACCTGGACCCTAAACCGTCCCTGTCCCGTAACCCTAACCCTAGCCCGAACCCTAACCCTAACACTTCCCCGAAGCCTGACCCTCACCCGTCCCCTAATCCTAACCCGTACGCTAACACTAACCCGCGCCCTCACACGCACGCTCCCCCTAAAGCGTTGCCGTACCCTCACCTGGACCCTAAACCGTCCCTGTCCCCTAACCCTAACCCTAGCCCGAACCCTAACCCTAACCCTTCCCCGAAGCCTGACCCTCACCCGTCCCCTAATCCTAACCCGTACGCTAACACTAACCCGCGCCCTCACACGCACGCTTCCCCTAAAGCGTTGCCGTACCCTCACCTGGACCCTAAACCGTCCCCGTCCCCTAAACCTAACCCTAGCCCGAACCCTAACCCTAACCCTTCCCCGAAGCCTGACCCTCACCCGTCCCCTAATCCTAACCCGTACGCTAACACTACCCCGCGCCCTCACACGCACGCTCCCCCTAAAGCGTTGCCATACCCTCACCTGGACCCTAAACCGTCCCCGTCCCCTAACCCTAACCCTAGCCCGAACCCTAACTTTAACCCTTCCCCGAAGCATGACCCTCACCCGTCCCCTAATCCTAAGCCATACGCTAACACTAACCCGCGCCCTCACACACACGCTCCCCCTAAAGCGTTGCCGTACCCTCACCTGGACCCTAAACCTTCCCCGTCCCCTAACCCTAACCCTATCCCGAACCCTAACCCTAACCCTTCCCCGAAGCCTGACCCTCACCCGTCCCCTAATCCTAACCCGTACGCTAACACTACCCCGCGCCCTCACACGCACGCTCCCCCTAAAGCGTTGCCGTACCCTCACCTGGACCCTAAACCGTCCCCGTCCCCTAACAATAACCCTAGCCCGAACCCTAACCCTAACCCTTCCCCGAAGCCTGACCCTCACCCGTCTCCTAATCCTAACCCGTACGCTAACACTAAGCCACGCCCTCACACGCACGCTCCACCTAAAGCGTTGCCGTACCCTCACCTGGACCCTAAACCGTCCCTGTCCCGTAACCCTAACCCTAGCCCGAACCCTAACCCTAACCCTTCCCCGAAGCCTGACACTCACCCGTCCCCTAATCCTAACCCGTACGCTAACACTACCCCGCGCCCTCACACGCACGCTCCCCCTAAAGCGTTGCCGTAACCTCACCTGGACCCTAAACCGTCCCCGTCCCCTAACCCTAACCCTAGCCCGAACCCTAACTTTAACCCTTCCCCGAAGCATGACACTCACCCGTCCCCTAATCCTAAGCCATACGCTAACAATAACCCGCGCCCTCACACACACGCTCCCCCTAAAGCGTTGCCGTACCCTCACCTGGACCCTAAACCTTCCCCGTCCCCTAACCCTAACCCTAGCCCGAACCCTAACCCTAACACTTCCCCGAAGCCTGACCCTCACCCGTCCCCTAATCCTAACCCGTACGCTAACACTACCCCGCGCCCTCACACGCACGCTCCCCCTAAAGCGTTGCCGTACCCTCACCTGGACCCTAAACCGTCCCCGTCCCCTAACCCTAACCGTAGCCCGAACCCTAACCCTAACCCTTCCCCGAGCCTGACCCTCAACCGTCCCCTAATCCTAACACGTACGCTAACACTAACCCACACCCTCACACGCACGCTCCACCTAAAGCGTTGCCGTAGCCTCACCTGGACCCTAAACCGTCCCCGTCCCCTAACCCTTACCCTAGCCCGAACCCTAACCCTAACACTTCCCCGAAGCCTGACCCTCACCCGTCCCCTAATCCTAATCCGTACGCTAACACTAACCCATGCCCTCACACGCACGCTCCCCCTAAAGCGTTGCCGTACCCTCACCTGGACCCTAAACCGTCCCTGTCCCGTAACCCTAACCCTAGCCCGAACCCTAACCCTAACACTTCCCCGAAGCCTGACCCTCACCCGTCCCCTAATCCTAACCCGTACGCTAACACTAACCCGCGCCCTCACACGCACGCTCCCCCTAAAGCGTTGCCGTACCCTCACCTGGACCCTAAACCGTCCCTGTCCCCTAACCCTAACCCTAGCCCGAACCCTAACCCTAACCCTTCCCCGAAGCCTGACCCTCACCCGTCCCCTAATCCTAATCCGTACGCTAACACTAACCCGCGCCCTCACACGAATGCTCCCCCTATAGCGTTGCCGTACCCTCACCTGGACCCTAAACCATCCCCGTCCCCTAACCCTAACCCTAGCCCGAACCCTAACCCTAACCCTTCCCCGAAGCCTGACCCTCACCCGTCCCCTAATCCTAACCCGTACGCTAACACTAACCCGCGCCCTCACACGCACACTCCCGCTAAAGCGTTGCCGTACCCTCACCTGGACCCTAAACCATCCCCGTCCTCTAACCCTAACCCTAGCCCGAACCCTAACCCTAACCCTTCCCCGAAGCCTGACCCTCACCCGTCCCCTAATCCTAACCCGTACGCTAACACTAACCCTCGCCCTCAAGCGCACGCTCCCCCTAAAGCGTTGCCTTACCCTCACCTGGACCCTAAACCGTCCCCATCCCCTAACCCAAACCCTAGCCCGAACCCTAACCCTAACTCTTCCCCGAAGCCTGACCCTCAAACGTCCCCTACTCCTAACCCGTACGCTAACACTAACCCGCGCCCTCAAACACACGGTCCCCCTAAAGCGTTGCCGTACCCTCACCTGGACCCTAAACCGTCCCTGTCCCGTAACCATAACCCTAGCCCGAACCCTAACCCTAACCCTTCCCCGAAGCCTGACCCTCACCCGTCCCCTAATCCTAACCCGTACGCTAACACTAACCCACGCCCCCACGCGCACGCTCCCCCTAAAGCGTTGCCGTACCCTCACCTGGACCCTAAACCGTCCCCGTCCCCTAACCCTAACCCTAGCCCGAACCCTAACCCTAACCCTTCCCCGAAGCCTGACCCTCACCCGTCCCCTAATCCTAACCCGTACGCTAACACTAACCCGTGCCCTCACACGCACACTCCCGCTAAAGCGTTGCCGTACCCTCACCTGGACCCTAAACCATCCGCGTCCCCTAACCCTAACCCTAGCCCAAACCCTAACCCTAACCCTTCCCTGAAGCCTGACCCTCACACGTCCCCTAATCCTAACATATACGCTAACACTAACCCGCGCCCTCACACGCACGCTCCCCCTAAAGCGTTGCTGTACCCTCACCTGGACCCTAAACCGTCCCCGTCCCCTAACCCTAACCCTAGCCCGAACCCTAACCCTAACCCTTCCCCGAAGCCTGACCCTCACCCGTCCCCTAATCCTAACCCGTACGCTAACACTAACCCACGCCCTCACATGCACACTCCCCCTAAAGCGTTACCGTACCCTCACCTGGACCCTAAACCGTCCCCGTCCCCTAACCCTAACCCTAGCCCGAACCCTAACCCTAACACTTCCCCGAAGCCTGACCCTCAACCGTCCCCTAATCCTAACCCGTACGCTAACACTAACCCGCGCCCTCACACGCACTCTCCCCCTAAAGCGTTGCCGTACCCTCACCTGGACCCTAAACCGTCCCCATCCCCTAACCCTAACCCTAGCCCGAACCCTAACCCTAACCCTTCCCCGAAGCCTGACCCTCACCCGTCCCATAATCCTAACCCGTACGCTAACACTAACCCGCGCCCTCACACGCACGCTCCCCCTACAGCGTTGCCGTACCCTCACCTTGACCCTAAACCGTCCCCGTCCCCTAACCCTAACCCTAGCCCGAACCCTAACACTAACCCTTCCTCGAAGCCTGACCCTCACCCGTCCCCTAATCCTAAACCGTACGCTAACACTAACCCGCGCCCTCACACGCACATTCCCCCTAAAGCGTTGCTGTACCCTCACCTGGACCCTAAACCGTCCCTGTCCTGTAACCCTAACCCTAGACCGAACCCTAAACCTAACCCTTCCCCGAAGCATGACCCTCACCCGTCCCCTAATCCTAACCAGCACGCTAACACTAACCCGCGCCCTGACACGCACACTTCCCCTAAAGCGTTGCCGTACCCTCACCTGGACCCTAAACCGTCCCCGTCCCCTAACCCTAACCATAGCCCGAACCCTAACCCTAACCCTTCCCCGAAGCCTGACCCTCACCCGTCCCCTAATCCTAACCCGTACGCTAACACTACCCCGCGCCCTCACACGCACGCTGCCCCTAAAGCGTTGCCGTACCCTCATCTGGACCCTAAACCGTCCACGTCCCCTAACCCTAACCCTAGCCCGAACCCTAACCCTAACCCTTCCCCGAAGCATGACCCTCACCCGTCCCCTAATCCTAAGCCATATGCTAACACTAACCCGCGCCCTCACACACACGCTCCCCCTAAAGCGTTGCCGTACCCTCACCTGGACCCTAAACCGTCCCCGTCCCCTAAGCCTAACCCTAGCCCGAACCCTAACCCTAACCCTTCCCCGAAGCCTGACCCTCACCCGTCCCCTAATCCTAACCCGTACACTAACACTAACCCGCGCCCTCACACGCACGCTCCACCTAAAGCGTTGCCGTACCCTCACCTGGACTCTAAACCGTCCCCGTCCCGTAACCCTAACCCTAGCCCGAACCCTAACCCTAACCCTTCCCCGAAGCCTGACCCTCACCCGTCCCCTAATCCTAATCCGTACGCTAACACTAACCCGCGCCCTCACACGAATGCTCCCCCTAAAGCGTTGCCGTACCCTCACCTGGACCCTAAACCATCCCCGTCCCCTAACCCTAACCCTAGCCCGAACCCTAACCCTAACCCTTCCCCGAAGCCTGACCCTCACCCGTCCCCTAATCCTAACCCGTACGCTAACACTAACCCGCGCCCTCACACGCACACTCCCGCTAAAGCGTTGCCGTACCCTCACCTGGACCCTAAACCATCCCCGTCCTCTAACCCTAACCCTAGCCCGAACCCTAACCCTAACCCTTCCCCGAAGCCTGACCCTCACCCGTCCCCTAATCCTAACCCGTACGCTAACACTAACCCTCGCCCTCTAGCGCACGCTCCCCCTAAAGCGTTGCCGTACCCTCACCTGGACCCTAAACCGTCCCCGTCCCCTAACCCAAACCCTAGCCCGAACCCTAACCCTAACCCTTCCCCGAAGCCTGACCCTCAAACGTCCCCTACTCCTAACCCGTACGCTAACACTAACCCGCGCCCTCAAACACACGGTCCCCCTAAAGCGTTGCCGTACCCTCACCTGGACCCTAAACCGTCCCTGTCCCGTAACCATAACCCTAGCCCGAACCCTAACCCTAACCCTTCCCCGAAGCCTGACCCTCACCCGTCCCCTAATCCTAACCCGTACGCTAACACTAACCCACGCCCTCACGCGCACGCTCCCCCTAAAGCGTTGCCGTACCCTCACCTGGACCCTAAACCGTCCCCGTCCCCTAACCCTAACCCTAGCCCGAACCCTAACCCTAACCCTTCCCCGAAGCCTGACCCTCACCCGTCCCCTAATCCTATCCCGTACGCTAACACTAACCCGTGCCCTCACACGCACACTCCCGCTAAAGCGTTGCCGTACCCTCACCTGGACCCTAAACCGTCCCCGTCCCCTAACCCTAACCCTAGCCCGAACCCTAACCCTAACCCTTCCCTGAAGCCTGACCCTCACCCGTTCCCTAATCCTAACATATACGCTAACACTAACCCGCGCCCTCACACGCACGCTCCCCCTAAAGCGTTGCTGTACCCTCACCTGGACCCTAAACCGTCCCCGTCCCCTAACCCTAACCCTAGCCCGAACCCTAACCCTAACCCTTCCCCGAAGCCTGACCCTCAAACGTCCCCTACTCCTAACCCGTACGCTAACACTAACCCGCGCCCTCACACACACGCTCCCCCTAAAGCGTTGCCGTACCCTCACCTGGACCCTAAACCGTCCCTGTCCCGTAACCCTAACCCTAGCCCAAACCCTAACCCTAACCCTTCCCCGAAGCCTGACCCTCACCCGTCCCCTAATCCTAACCCGTACACTAACACTAACCCGTGCCCTCACACGCACACTCCCGCTAAAGCGTTGCCGTACCCTCATCTGGACCCTAAACCGTCCACGTCCCCTAACCCTAACCCTAGCCCGAACCCTAACCCTAACCCTTCCCCGAAGCATGACCCTCACCCGTCCCCTAATCCTAAGCCATATGCTAACACTAACCCGCGCCCTCACACACACGCTCCCCCTAAAGCGTTGCCGTACCCTCACCTGTACCCTAAACCGTCCCCGTCCCCTAACCCTAACCCTAGCCCGAACCCTAACCCTAACCCTTCCCCGAAGCCTGACCCTCACCCGTCCCCTAATCCTAACCCGTACACTAACACTAACCCGCGCCCTCACACGCACGCTCCACCTAAAGCGTTGCCGTACCCTCACCTGGACTCTAAACCGTCCCCGTCCCGTAACCCTAACCCTAGCCCGAACCCTAACCCTAACCCTTCCCCGAAGCCTGACCCTCACCCGTCCCCTAATCCTAATCCGTACGCTAACACTAACCCGCGCCCTCACACGAATGCTCCCCCTAAAGCGTTGCCGTACCCTCACCTGGACCCTAAACCATCCCCGTCCCCTAACCCTAACCCTAGCCCGAACCCTAACCCTAACCCTTCCCCGAAGCCTGACCCTCACCCGTCCCCTAATCCTAACCCGTACGCTAACACTAACCCGCGCCCTCACACGCACACTCCCGCTAAAGCGTTGCCGTACCCTCACCTGGACCCTAAACCATCCCCGTCCTCTAACCCTAACCCTAGCCCGAACCCTAACCCTAACCCTTCCCCGAAGCCTGACCTTCACCCGTCCCCTAATCCTAACCCGTACGCTAACACTAACCCTCGCCCTCAAGCGCACGCTCCCCCTAAAGCATTGCCGTACCCTCACCTGGACCCTAAACCGTCCCCGTCCCCTAACCCAAACCCTAGCCCGAACCCTAACCCTAACCCTTCCCCGAAGCCTGACCCTCTAACGTCCCCTACTCCTAACCCGTACGCTAACACTAACCCGCGCCCTCAAACACACGGTCCCCCTAAAGCGTTGCCGTACCCTCACCTGGACCCTAAACCGTCCCTGTCCCGTAACCATAACCCTAGCCCGAACCCTAACCCTAACCCTTCCCCGAAGCCTGACCCTCACCCGTCCCCTAATCCTAACCCGTACGCTAACACTAACCCACGCCCTCACGCGCACGCTCCCCCTAAAGCGTTGCCGTACCCTCACCTGGACCCTAAACCGTCCCCGTCCCCTAACCCTAACCCTAGCCCGAACCCTAACCCTAACCCTTCCCCGAAGCCTGACCCTCACCCGTCCCCTAATCCTAACCCGTACGCTAACACTAACCCGTGCCCTCACACGCACACTCCCGCTAAAGCGTTGCCGTACCCTCACCTGGACCCTAAACCATCCGCGTCCCCTAACCCTAACCCTAGCCCGAACCCTAACCCTAACCCTTCCCTGAAGCCTGACCCTCACCCGTCCCCTAATCCTAACATATACGCTAACACTAACCCGCGCCCTCACACGCACGCTCCCCCTAAAGCGTTGCTGTACCCTCACCTGGACCCTAAACCGTCCCCATCCCCTAACCCTAACCCTAGCCCGAACCCTAACCCTAACCCTTCCCCGAAGCCTGACCCTCAAACGTCCCCTACTCCTAACCCGTACGCTAACACTAACCCGCGCCCTCACACACACGCTCCCCCTAAAGCGTTGCCGTACCCTCACCTGGACCCTAAACCGTCCCTGTCCCGTAACCCTAACCCTAGCCCGAACCCTAACCCTAACCCTTCCCCGAAGCCTGACCCTCACCCGTCCCCTAATCCTAACCCGTACGCTAACACTAACCCGCGCCCTCACACGCACACTCCCCCTAAAGCGTTACCGTACCCTCACCTGGACCCTAAACCGTCCCCGTCTCCTAACCCTAACCCTAGCCCGAACCCTAACCCTAACACTTCCCCGAAGCCTGACCCTCAACCGTCCCCTAATCCTAACCCGTACGCTAACACTAACCCGCGCCCTCACACGCACTCTCCCCCTAAAGCGTTGCCGTACCCTCACCTGGACCCTAAACCGTCCCCGTCCCCTAACCCTAACCCTAGCCCGAACCCTAACCCTAACCCTTCCCCGAAGCCTGACCCTCACCCGTCCCATAATCCTAACCCGTACGCTAACACTAACCCGCGCCCTCACACGCACGCTCCCCCTAAAGCGTTGCCGTACCCTCACCTTGACCCTAAACCGTCCCCGTCCCCTAACCCTAACCCTAGCCCGAACCCTAACACTAACTCTTCCTCGAAGCCTGACCCTCACCCGTCCCCTAATCCTAAACCGTACGCTAACACTAACCCGCGCCCTCACACGCACACTCCCCCTAAAGCGTTGCTGTACCCTCACCTGGACCCTAAACCGTCCCTGTCCTGTAACCCTAACCCTAGACCGAACCCTAACCCTAACCCTTCCCCGAAGCCTGACCCTCACCCGTCCCCTAATCCTAACCAGCACGCTAACACTAACCCGCGCCCTCAAACACACGGTCCCCCTAAAGCGTTGCCGTACCCTCACCTGGACCCTAAACCGTCCCTGTCCCGTAACCATAACCCTAGCCCGAACCCTAACCCTAACCCTTCCCCGAAGCCTGACCCTCACCCGTCCCCTAATCCTAACCCGTACGCTAACACTAACCCACGCCCTCACGCGCACACTCCCGCTAAAGCGTTGCCGTACCCTCACCTGGACCCTAAACCATCCGCGTCCCCTAACCCTAACCCTAGCCCGAACCCTAACCCTAACCCTTCCCTGAAGCCTGACCCTCACCCGTTCCCTAATCCTAACATATACGCT
Source organism: Delphinus delphis (assembly GCF_949987515.2). Lineage (NCBI taxonomy): Eukaryota > Metazoa > Chordata > Mammalia > Artiodactyla > Delphinidae > Delphinus > Delphinus delphis. The sequence goes on from NW_027192661.1 coordinate 2,417,098, forward strand.
AACACTAACCCGCGCCCTCACACGCACGCTCCCCCTAAAGCGTTGCTGTACCCTCACCTGGACCCTAAACCGTCCCCGTCCCCTAACCCTAACCCTAGCCCGAACCCTAACCCTAACCCTTCCCCGAAGCCTGACCCTCAAACGTCCCCTACTCCTAACCCGTACGCTAACACTAACCCGCGCCCTCACACACACGCTCCCCCTAAAGCGTTGCCGTACCCTCACCTGGACCCTAAACCGTCCCTGTCCCGTAACCCTAACCCTAGCCCAAACCCTAACCCTAACCCTTCCCCGAAGCCTGACCCTCACCCGTCCCCTAATCCTAACCCGTACACTAACACTAACCCGTGCCCTCACACGCACACTCCCGCTAAAGCGTTGCCGTACCCTCATCTGGACCCTAAACCGTCCACGTCCCCTAACCCTAACCCTAGCCCGAACCCTAACCCTAACCCTTCCCCGAAGCATGACCCTCACCCGTCCCCTAATCCTAAGCCATATGCTAACACTAACCCGCGCCCTCACACACACGCTCCCCCTAAAGCGTTGCCGTACCCTCACCTGGACCCTAAACCGTCCCCGTCCCCTAACCCTAACCCTAGCCCGAACCCTAACCCTAACCCTTCCCCGAAGCCTGACCCTCACCCGTCCCCTAATCCTAACCCGTACACTAACACTAACCCGCGCCCTCACACGCACGCTCCACCTAAAGCGTTGCCGTACCCTCACCTGGACTCTAAACCGTCCCCGTCCCGTAACCCTAACCCTAGCCCGAACCCTAACCCTAACCCTTCCCCGAAGCCTGACCCTCACCCGTCCCCTAATCCTAATCCGTACGCTAACACTAACCCGCGCCCTCACACGAATGCTCCCCCTAAAGCGTTGCCGTACCCTCACCTGGACCCTAAACCATCCCCGTCCCCTAACCCTAACCCTAGCCCGAACCCTAACCCTAACCCTTCCCCGAAGCCTGACCCTCACCCGTCCCCTAATCCTAACCCGTACGCTAACACTAACCCGCGCCCTCACACGCACACTCCCGCTAAAGCGTTGCCGTACCCTCACCTGGACCCTAAACCATCCCCGTCCTCTAACCCTAACCCTAGCCCGAACCCTAACCCTAACCCTTCCCCGAAGCCTGACCCTCACCCGTCCCCTAATCCTAACCCGTACGCTAACACTAACCCTCGCCCTCAAGCGCACACTCCCCCTAAAGCGTTGCCGTACCCTCACCTGGACCCTAAACCATCCCCGTCCCCTAACCCAAACCCTAGCCCGAACCCTAACCCTAACCCTTCCCCGAAGCCTGACCCTCACCCGTCCCCTAATCCTAACCCGTACGCTAACACTAACCCACGCCCTCACGCGCACGCTCCCCCTAAAGCGTTGCCGTACCCTCACCTGGACCCTAAACCGTCCCCGTCCCCTAACCCTAACCCTAGCCCGAACCCTAACCCTAACCCTTCCCCGAAGCCTGACCCTCACCCGTCCCCTAATCCTAACCCGTACGCTAACACTAAACCGTGCCCTCACACGCACACTCCCGCTAAAGCGTTGCCGTACCCTCACCTGGACCCTAAACCATCCGCGTCCCCTAACCCTAACCCTAGCCCGAACCCTAACCCTAACCCTTCCCTGAAGCCTGACCCTCACCCGTCCCCTAATCCTAACATATACGCTAACACTAACCCGCGCCCTCACACGCACGCTCCCCCTAAAGCGTTGCTGTACCCTCACTTGGACCCTAAACCGTCCCCGTCCCCTAACCCTAACCCTAGCCCGAACCCTAACCCTAACCCTTCCCCGAAGCCTGACCCTCAAACGTCCCCTACTCCTAACCCGTACGCTAACACTAACCCGCGCCCTCACACACACGCTCCCCCTAAAGCGTTGCCGTACCCTCACCTGGACCCTAAACCGTCCCTGTCCCGTAACCCTAACCCTAGCCCGAACCCTAACCCTAACCCTTCCCCGAAGCCTGACCCTCACCCGTCCCCTAATCCTAACCCGTACGCTAACACTAACCCGCGCCCTCACACGCACACTCCCCCTAAAGCGTTACCGTACCCTCACCTGGACCCTAAACCGTCCCCGTCCCCTAACCCTAACCCTAGCCCGAACCCTAACCCTAACCCTTCCCCGAAGCCTGACCCTCAACCGTCCCCTAATCCTAACCCGTACGCTAACACTAACCCGCGCCCTCACACGCACTCTCCCCCTAAAGCGTTGCCGTACCCTCACCTGGACCCTAAACCGTCCCCGTCCCCTAACCCTAACCCTAGCCCGAACCCTAACCCTAACCCTTTCCCGAAGCCTGACCCTCACCCGTCCCATAATCCTAACCCGTACGCTAACACTAACCCGCGCCCTCACACGCACGCTCCCCCTAAAGCGTTGCCGTACCCTCACCTTGACCCTAAACCGTCCCGGTCCCCTAACCCTAACCCTAGCCCGAACCCTAACACTAACTCTTCCTCGAAGCCTGACCCTCACCCGTCCCCTAATCCTAAACCGTACGCTAATACTAACCCGCGCCCTCACACGCACACTCCCCCTAAAGCGTTGCTGTACCCTCACCTGGACCCTAAACCGTCCCTGTCCTGTAACCCTAACCCTAGACCGAACACTAAACCTAACCCTTCCCCGAAGCATGACCCTCACCCGTCCCCTAATCCTAACCAGCACGCTAACACTAACCCGCGCCCTGACACGCACACTTCCCCTAAAGCGTTACCGTACCCTCACCTGGACCCTAAACCGTCCTCGTCCCCTAACCCTAACCCTAGCCCGAACCGTATCCCTAACACTTCCCCGAAGCCTGACCCTCAACCGTCCGCTAATCCTAACCCGTACGCTAACACTAACCCGTGCCCTCACACGCACGCTCCCACTAAAGCGTTGCCGTACCCTCATCTGGACCCTAAACCGTCCCTGTCCCGTAACCCTAACCCTAGCCCGAACCCTAACCCTAACCCTTCCCTGAAGCCTGACCCTCACCCGTCCCCTAATCCTAACCCGTACGCTAACACTAACCCGCGCCCTCACACGCACGCTCCCCCTAAAGCGTTGCCGTACCCTCACCTGGACCCTAAACCGTCCCCGTCCCCTAACCATAACCCTAGCCCGAACACTAACACTAACCCTTCCCCGAAGCCTGACCCTCACCCGTCCCCTAATCCTAACCTGTACGCTAACACTAACCCGCGCCCTCACACGCACGCTCCCCCTAAAGCGTTGCCGTACCCTCACCTGGACTCTACACCGTCCCCGTCCCCTAACCCTAACCCTAGCCCGAACCCTAACCCTAACCCTTCCCCGAAGCCTGACCCTCACCCGTCCCCTAATCCTAACCCGTACACTAACACTAACCCGCGCCCTCACACGCACGCTCCCCCTAAAGCGTTGCCGTAACCTCACCTGGACCCTAAACCGTCCCCGTCCCCTAACACTAACCCTAGCCCGAACCCTAACCCTAACCCTTCCCCGAAGCCTGACCCTCACCCGTCCCCTAATCCTAACCCGTACGCTTACACTAACCCGCGCCCTCACACGCACGCTCCCCCTAAAGCGTTGCCGTACCCTCACCTGGACCCTAAACCGTCCCAGTCCCCTAACCCTAACCCGAGCCCGAACCCTAACCCTAACCCTTCCCCGAAGCCTGACCCTCACCCGTCCCCTAATCCTAACGCGTACGCTAACACTAACCCGCGCCCTCACACGCACGCTCCCCCTAAAGCGTTGCCGTACCCTCACCTGGACCCTAAACCGTCCCAGTCCCCTAACCCTAACCCTAGCCCGAACCCTAACCCTAAACCTTCCCCGAAGCCTGACCCTCACCCGTCCCCTAATCCTAACCTGTACGCTAACACTAACCCGGGCCCCCACACGCATGCTCCCCCTAAAGCGTTGCTGTACCCTCACCTGGACCCTAAACCATCCCCGTCCCCTAACCCTAACCCTAGCCCGAACCCTAACCCTAACCCTTCCCCGAAGCCTGAACCTCACCCGTCCCCTAATCCTAACCCGTACGCTAACACTAACCCGCGCCCTCACACGAACGGTCCCCCTAAAGCGTTGCCGTACCCTCACCTGGACCCTAAACCGTCCCCGTCCCCTAACCCTAACTCTAGCCCGAACCCTAACCCTAACCCTTCCCCGAAGCCTGACCCTCACCCGTCCCCTAATCCTAACCCGTACGCTAACACTAACCCGTGCCCTCACACGCACGCTCCCCCTAAAGCCTTGCCAAACCCTCACCTGGACCCTAAACCGTCCCCGTCCCCTAACCCTAACCCTAGCCCGAAACCTAACCCTAACCCTTCCCCGAAGCCTGACCCTCACCCGTCCCCTAATCCTAACCCGTACGCTAACACTAACCCGCGCCCTCACACGCAAGCTCCCCGTAAAGCGTTGCCGTACCCTCACCTGGACCCTAAACAGTCCCCGTCCCCTAACCCTAACCCTAGCCCGAACCTTAACCCTAACCCTTCCCCGAAGCCTGACCCTCACCCGTCCCATAATCCTAACCCGTACGCTAACACTAACCCGCGCCCTCACACGCACGCTCCACCTAAAGCGTTGCCGTACCCTCACCTGGAACCTAAACCGTCCCCGTCCCCTAACCCTAACCCTAGCCCGAACCCTAACCCTAACCCTTCCCCAAAGCCTGACCCTCACCCGTCCCCTAATCCTAACCCGTACGCTAACACTAACCTGCGCCCTCACACGCACGCTCCCCCTAAAGCGTTGCCGTACCCTCACCTGGACCCTAAACCGTCCCCGTCCCCTAACCCTAACCCTAGCCCGAACCCTAACCCTAACCCTTCCCCGAAGCCTGACACTCACACGTCCCCTAATCCTAACCCGTACGCTAACACTAACACGCGCCCTCACACGCACGCTCCCCGTAAAGCGTTGCCGTACCCTCACCTGGACCCTAAAACGTCCCCGTCACCTAACCCTAACCATAGCCCGAACCCTAACTTTAACCCTTCCCCGAAGCATGACCCTCACCCGTCCCCTAATCCTAACCCGTACGCTAACACTAACCCGCGCCCTCACACGCACGCTCCCCCTAAAGCGTTGCCGTACCCTCACCTGGACCCTAAACCGTCCCCGTCCCCTAAACCTAACCCTAGCCCGAACCCTAACCGTAACCCTTCCCCGAAGCCTGACCCTCACCCGTCCCCGAATCCTAAACCGTACGCTAACACTAACCCGCGCCCTCACACGCACGCTCCCCCTAAAGCGTTGCCGTACCCTCACCTGGACCCTAAACCGTCCCCGTCCCCTAACCCTAACCCTAGCCCGAACCCTAACCGTAACCCTTCCCCGAAGCCTGACCCTCACCCGTCCCCTAATCCTAACCCGTACGCTAACACTAACCCGCGCCCTCACACGCACGCTCCCCCTAAAGCGTTGCCGTACCCTCACCTGGACCCTAAACCGTCCCCGTCCCCTAACCCTAACCCTAGCCCGAACCCTAACCGTAACCCTTCCCCGAAGCCTGACCCTCACCCGTCCCCTAATCCTAACCCGTACGCTAACACTAACCCGCGCCCTCACACGCACGCTCCCCCTAAAGCGTTGCCGTACCCTCACCTGGACCCTAAACCGTCCCCGTCCCCTAACCCTAACCCTAGCCCGAACCCTAACCGTAACCCTTCCCTGAAGCCTGACCCTCACCCGTCCCCTAATCCTAACCCGTACGCTAACACTAACCCGCGCCCTCACACGCACGCTCCCCCTAAAGCGTTGCCGTACCCTCACCTGGACCCTAAACCGTCCCCGTCCCCTAAACCTAACCCTAGCCCGAACCCTAAACCTAACCCTTCCCCGAAGCCTGACCCTCACCCGTCCCCTAATCCTAACCCGTACGCTAACACTAACCCGCGCCCTCACACGCACGCTCCCCCTAAAGCGTTGCTGTACCCTCACCTGGACCCTAAACCGTCCCTGTCCCGTATCCCTAAACCTAGCCCGAACCCTAAACCTAACCCTTCCCCGAAGCCTGACCCTCACCCGTCCCCTAATCCTAACCAGCACGCTAACACTAACCCGCGCCCTCACACGCACGCTTCCCCTAAAGCGTTGCCGTACCCTCACCTGGACCCTAAACCGTCCCCGTCCCCTAACCCTAACCCTAGCCCGAACCCTAACCCTAACCCTTCCCCGAAGCCTGACACTCACACGTCCCCTAATCCTAACCCGTACGCTAACACTAACCCGCGCCCTCACACTCACGCTCCCCGTAAAGCGTTGCCGTACCCTCACCTGGACCCTAAACCGTCCCCGTCACCTAACCCTAACCCTAGCCCGAACCCTAACCCTAACCCTTCCCCGAAGCATGACCCTCACCCGTCCCCTAATCCTAACCCGTACGCTAACACTAACCCGCGCCCTCACACGCACGCTCCCCCTAAAGCGTTGCCGTACCCTCACCTGGACCCTAAACCGTCCCCGTCCCCTAACCCTAACCCTAGCCCGAACCCTAACCCTAACCCTTCCCCGAAGCCTGACCCTCACCCGTCCCCTAATCCGAACCCGTACGCTAACACTAACCCGTGCCCTCACACGCACGCTCCCCCTAAAGCGTTGCCGTACCCTCACCTGGACCCTAAACCGTTCCCGTCCCCTAACCCTAACCCTAACCCTTCCCCGAAGCCTGACCCTCACCCGTCCCCTAATCCTAACCCGTACGCTAACACTAACCCATGCCCTCACACGCACGCTCCCCCTAAAGCGTTGCCGTACCCTCACCTGGACCCTAAACCGTCCCCGTCCCCTAAACCTAACCCTAGCCCGAACCCTAAACCTAACCCTTCCCCGAAGCCTGACCCTCACCCGTCCCATAATCCTAACCCGTACGCTAACACTAACCCGCGCCCTCACACGCACGCTCCCCCTAAAGCGTTGCTGTACCCTCACCTGGACCCTAAACCGTCCCTGTCCCGTATCCCTAAACCTAGCCCGAACCCTAAACCTAACCCTTCCCCGAAGCCTGACCCTCACCCGTCCCCTAATCCTAACCAGCACGCTAACACTAACCCGCGCCCTCACACGCACGCTTCCCCTAAAGCGTTGCCGTACCCTCACCTGGACCCTAAACCGTCCCCGTCCCCTAACCCTAACCCTAGCCCGAACCCTAAACCTAACCCTTCCCCGAAGCCTGACCCTCACCCGTCCCCTAATCCTAACCCGTACGCTAACACTACCCCGCGCCCTCACACGTACCCTCCCCCTAAAGCGTTGCCATACCCTCACCTGGACCCTAAACCGTCCCCGTCCCCTAACCCTAACCCTAGCCCGAACCCTAACTTTAACCCTTCCCCGAAGCATGACCCTCACCCGTCCCCTAATCCTAAGCCATACGCTAACACTAACCCGCGCCCTCACACACACGCTCCCCCTAAAGCGTTGCCGTACCCTCACCTGGACCCTAAACCTTCCCCGTCCCCTAACCCTAACCCTAGCCCGAACCCTAACCCTAACCCTTCCCCGAAGCCTGACCCTCACCCGTCCCCTAATCCTAACCCGTACGCTAACACTACCCCGCGCCCTCACACGCACGCTCCCCCTAAAGCGTTGCCGTACCCTCACCTGGACCCTAAACCGTCCCCGTCCCCTAATCCTAACCCTAGCCCGAACCCTAACCCTAACCCTTCCCCGAGCCTGACCCTCACCCGTCCCCTAATCCTAACCCGTACGCTAACACTAACCCGCGCCCTCACACGCACGCTCCCCCTAAAGCGTTGCCATACCCTCACCTGGACCCTAAACCGTCCCCGTCCCCTAACCCTAACCCTAGTCGAACCCTAACCCTAACCCTTCCCCGAAGCCTGACCCTCACACGTCCCCTAATCCTAACCCGTACGCTAACACTAACCCGCGCCCTCACACGCACGCTCCCCCTAAAGCGTTGCCGTACCCTCACCTGGACCCTAAACCGTCCCCGTCCCCTAACAATAACCCTAGCCCGAACCCTAACCCTAACCCTTCCCCGAAGCCTGACCCTCACCCGTCTCCTAATCCTAACCCGTACGCTAACACTAAGCCACGCCCTCACACGCACGCTCCACCTAAAGCGTTGCCGTACCCTCACCTGGACCCTAAACCGTCCCTGTCCCGTAACCCTAACCCTAGCCCGAACCCTAACCCTAACCCTTCCCCGAAGCCTGACCCTCACCCGTCCCCTAATCCTAACCCGTACGCTAACACTAACCCGCGCCCTCACACGCACGCTCCCCCTAAAGCGTTGCCGTACCCTCACCTGGACCCTAAACTGTCCCCGTCCCCTAACCCTAACCCTAGCCCGAACCCTAACCCTAACCCTTCCCCGAAGCCTGACCCTCACCCGTCTCCTAATCCTAACGCGTACGCTAACACTAAGCCATGCCCTCACACGCACGCTCCACCTAAAACGTTGCCGTACCCTCACCTGGACCTTAAACCGTCCCCGTCCCCTAACCCTAACCCTAGCCCGAACCCTAAACCTAACCCTTCCCCGAAGCCTGACACTCACCCGTCCCCTAATCCTAACCCGTACGCTAACACTAACCCTCGCCCTCAAGCGCACGCTCCCTCTAAAGCGTTGCCGTACCCTCACCTGGACCCTAAACCGTCCCCGTCCCCGTCCCCTAACCCTAGCCCGAACCCTAACCCTAACCCTTCCCCGAAGCCTGACCCTCAAACGTCCCCTACTCCTAACCCGTACGCTAACACTAACCCGCGCCCTCACACACACGCTCCCCCTAAAGCGTTGCCGTACCCTCACCTGGACCCTAAACCGTCCCTGTCCCGTAACCCTAACCCTAGCCCGAACCCTAACCCTAACCCTTCCCCGAAGCCTGACCCTCACCCGTCCCCTAATCCTAATCCGTACGCTATCACTAACCCGCGCCCTCACACGAGTGCTCCCCCTAAAGCGTTGCCGTACCCTCACCTGGACCCTAAACCATCCCCGTCCCCTAACCCTAACCCTAGCCCGAACCCTAACCCTAACCCTTCCCCGAAGCCTGACCCTCACCCGTCCCCTAATCCTAACCCGTACGCTAACACTAACCCGCGCCCTCACACGCACACTCCCGCTAAAGCGTTGCCGTACCCTCACCTGGACCCTAAACCATCCCCGTCCTCTAACCCTAACCCTAGCCCGAACCCTAACCCTAACCCTTCCCCGAAGCCTGACCCTCACCAGTCCCCTAATCCTAACCCGTACGCTAACACTAACCCTCGCCCTCACACGCACGCTCCCCGTAAAGCGTTGCCATACCCTCACCTGGACCCTAAACCGTCCCCGTCCCCTAACCCTAACCCTAGCCCGAACCCTAACCCTAACCCTTCCCCGAAGCATGACCCTCACCCGTCCCCTAATCCTAACCCGTACGCTAACACTAACCCGCGCCCTCACACGCACGCTCCCCCTAAAGCGTTGCCGTACCCTCACCTGGACCCTAAACCGTCCCCGTCCCCTAACCCTAACCCTAGCCCGAACCCTAACCCTAACCCTTCCCCGAAGCCTGACCCTCACCCGTCCCCTAATCCGAACCCGTACGCTAACACTAACCCGTGCCCTCACACGCACGCTCCCCCTAAAGCGTTGCCGTACCCTCACCTGGACCCTAAACCGTCCCCGTCCCCTAACCCTAACCCTAGCCCGAACCCTAACCCTAACCCTTCCCCGAAGCCTGACCCTCACCCGTCCCCTAATCCTAACCCGTACGCTAACACTAACCCGTGCCCTCACACGCACGCTCCCCCTAAAGCGTTGCCGTACCCTCACCTGGACCCTAAACCGTCCCCGTCCCCTAAACCTAACCCTAGCCCGAACCCTAAACCTAACCCTTCCCCGAAGCCTGACCCTCACCCGTCCCCTAATCCTAACCCGTACGCTAACACTAACCCGCGCCCTCACACGCACGCTCCCCCTAAAGCGTTGCTGTACCCTCACCTGGACCCTAAACCGTCCCTGTCCCGTATCCCTAAACCTAGCCCGAACCCTAAACCTAACCCTTCCCCGAAGCCTGACCCTCACCCGTCCCCTAATCCTAACCAGCACGCTAACACTAACCCGCGCCCTCACACGCACGCTTCCCCTAAAGCGTTGCCGTACCCTCACCTGGACCCTAAACCGTCCCCGTCCCCTAACCCTAACCCTAGCCCGAACCCTAAACCTAACCCTTCCCCGAAGCCTGACCCTCACCCGTCCCCTAATCCTAACCCGTACGCTAACACTACCCCGCGCCCTCACACGCACGCTCCCACTAAAGCGTTGCCATACCCTCACCTGGACCCTAAACCGTCCCCGTCCCCTAACCCTAACCCTAGCCCGAACCCTAACTTTAACCCTTCCCAGAAGCATGACCCTCACCCGTCCCCTAATCCTAAGCCATACGCTAACACTAACCCGCGCCCTCACACACACGCTCCCCCTAAAGCGTTGCCGTACCCTCACCTGGACCCTAAACCTTCCCCGTCCCCTAACCCTAACCCTAGCCCGAACCCTAACCCTAACCCTTCCCCGAAGCCTGACCCTCACCCGTCCCCTAATCCTAACCCGTACGCTAACACTACCCCGCGCCCTCACACGCACGCTCCCCCTAAAGCGTTGCCGTACCCTCACCTGGACCCTAAACCGTCCCCGTCCCCTAATCCTAACCCTAGCCCGAACCCTAACCCTAACCCTTCCCCGAGCCTGACCCTCACCCGTCCCCTAATCCTAACCCGTACGCTAACACTAACCCGCGCCCTCACACGCACGCTCCACCTAAAGCGTTGCCGTACCCTCACCTGGACCCTAAACCGTCCCCGTCCCCTAACCCTAACCCTAGCCCGAACCCTAACCCTAACCCTTCCCCGAAGCCTGACCCTCACCCGTCTCCTAATCCTAACGCGTACGCTAACACTAAGCCACGCCCTCACACGCACGCTCCACCTAAAACGTTGCCGTACCCTCACCTGGACCTTAAACCGTCCCCGTCCCCTAACCCTAACCCTAGCCCGAACCCTAAACCTAACCCTTCCCCGAAGCCTGACACTCACCCGTCCCCTAATCCTAACCCGTACGCTAACACTACCCCGCGCCCTCAAGCGCACGCTCCCTCTAAAGCGTTGCCGTACCCTCACCTGGACCCTAAACCGTCCCCGTCCCCTAACCCTAACCCTAGCCCGAACCCTAACCCTAACCCTTCCCCGAAGCCTGACCCTCAAACGTCCCCTACTCCTAACCCGTACGCTAACACTAACCCGCGCCCTCACACACACGCTCCCCCTAAAGCGTTGCCGTACCCTCACCTGGACCCTAAACCGTCCCTGTCCCGTAACCCTAACCCTAGCCCGAACCCTAACCCTAACCCTTCCCCGAAGCCTGACCCTCACCCGTCCCCTAATCTTAATCCGTACACTAACACTAACCCGCGCCCTCACACGAATGCTCCCCCTAAAGCGTTGCCGTACCCTCACCTGGACCCTAAACCATCCCCGTCCCCTAACCCTAACCCTAGCCCGAACCCTAACCCTAACACTTCCCCGAAGCCTGACCCTCACCTGTCCCCTAATCCTAACCCGTATGCTAACACTAACCCGCGCCCTCACACGCACACTCCCGCTAAAGCGTTGCCGTACCCTCACCTGGACCCTAAACCATCCCCGTCCTCTAACCCTAACCCTAGCCCGAACCCTAACCCTAACCCTTCCCCGAAGCCTGACCATCACCAGTCCCCTAATCCGAACCCGTACGCTAACACTAACCCTCGCCCTCAAGCGCACGCTCCCCCTAAAGCGTTGCCGTACCCTCACCTGGACCCTAAACCGTCCCCGTCCCCTAACCCTAACCCTAGCCCGAACCCTAACCCTAACCCTTCCCCGAAGCCTGACCCTCAAACGTCCCCTACTCCTAACCCGTACGCTAACACTAACCCACGCCCTCAAACACACGGTCCCCCTAAAGCGTTGCCGTACCCTCACCTGGACCCTAAACCGTCCCCGTCCCCTAACCCTAACCCTAGCCCGAACCCTAACCCTAACCCTTCCCCGAAGCCTGACCCTCACCCGTCCCCTAATCCAAACCCGTACGCTAACAATAACCCGTGCCCTCACACGCACGCTCCCCCTAAAGCGTTGCTGTACCCTCACCTGGACCCTAAACCGTCCCTGTCCCGTATCCCTAAACCTAGCCCGAACCCTAAACCTAACCCTTCCCCGAAGCCTGACCCTCACCCGTCCCCTAATCCTAACCAGCACGCTAACACTAACCCGCGCCCTCACACGCACGCTTCCCCTAAAGCGTTGCCGTACCCTCACCTGGACCCTAAACCGTCCCCGTCCCCTAACCCTAACCCTAGCCCGAACCCTAAACCTAACCCTTCCCCGAAGCCTGACCCTCACCCGTCCCCTAATCCTAACCCGTACGCTAACACTACCCCGCGCCCTCACACGCACGCTCCCCCTAAAGCGTTGCCATACCCTCACCTGGACCCTAAACCGTCCCCGTCCCCTAACCCTAACCCTAGCCCGAACCCTAACTTTAACCCTTCCCCGAAGCCTGACCCTCACCCGTCCCCTAATCCTAAGCCATACGCTAACACTAACCCGCGCCCTCACACACACGCTCCCCCTAAAGCGTTGCCGTACCCTCACCTGGACCCTAAACCTTCCCCGTCCCCTAACCCTAACCCTAGCCCGAACCCTAACCCTAACCCTTCCCCGAAGCATGACCCTCACCCGTCCCCTAATCCTAACCCGTACGCTAACACTACCGCGCGCCCTCACACGCACGCTCCCCCTAAAGCGTTGCCGTACCCTCACCTGGACCCTAAAACGTCCCCGTCCCCTAATCCTAACCCTAGCCCAAACCCTAACCCTAACCCTTCCCCGAGCCTGACCCTCACCCGTCCCCTAATCCTAACCCGTACGCTAACACTAACCCGCGCCCTCACACGCACGCTCCCCCTAAAGCGTTGCCGTACCCTCACCTGGACCCTAAACCGTCCCCGTCCCCTAACAATAACCCTAGCCCGAACCCTAACCCTAACCCTTCCCCGAAGCCTGACCCTCACCCGTCTCCTAATCCTAACCCGTACGCTAACACTAAGCCACGCCCTCACACGCACGCTCCACCTAAAGCGTTGCCGTACCCTCACCTGGACCCTAAACCGGCCCTGTCCCGTAACCCTAACCCTAGCCCGAACCCTAACCCTAACCCTTCCCCGAAGCCTGACCCTCACCCGTCCCCTAATCCTAACCCGTACGCTAACACTAACCCGCGCCCTCACACGCACGCTCCCCCTAAAGCGTTGCCGTACCCTCACCTGGACCCTAAACCGTCCCCGTCCCCTAACCCTAACCCTAGCCCGAACCCTAACCCTAACCCTTCCCCGAAGCCTGACCCTCACCCGTCTCCTAATCCTAACGCGTACACTAACACTAAGCCACGCCCTCACACGCACGCTCCACCTAAAACGTTGCCGTACCCTCACCTGGACCTTAAACCGTCCCCGTCCCCTAACCCTAACCCTAGCCCGAACCCTAAACCTAACCCTTCCCCGAAGCCTGACACTCACCCGTCCCCTAATCCTAACCCGTACGCTAACACTAACCCTCGCCCTCAAGCGCACGCTCCCTCTAAAGCGTTGCCGTACCCTCACCTGGACCCTAAACCGTCCCCGTCCCCTAAACCTAACCCTAGCCCGAACCCTAACCCTAACCCTTCCCCGAAGCCTGACCCTCAAACGTCCCCTACTCCTAACCCGTACGCTAACACTAACCCGCGCCCTCACACACACGCTCCCCCTAAAGCGTTGCCGTACCCTCACCTGGAACCTAAACCGTCCCTGTCCCGTAACCCTAACCCTAGCCCGAACCCTAACCCTAACCCTTCCCCGAAGCCTGACCCTCACCCGTCCCCTAATCCTAATCCGTACGCTAACACTAACCCGCGCCCTCACACGAATGCTCCCCCTAAAGCGTTGCCGTACCCTCACCTGGACCCTAAACCATCCCCGTCCCCTAACCCTAACCCTAGCCCGAACCGTAACCCTAACCCTTCCCCGAAGCCTGACCCTCACCTGTCCCCTAATCCTAACCCGTACGCTAACACTAACCCGCGCCCTCACACGCACACTCCCGCTAAAGCGTTGCCGTACCCTCACCTGGACCCTAAACCATCCCCGTCCTCTAACCCTAACCCTAGCCCGAACCCTAACCCTAACCCTTCCCCGAAGCCTGACCCTCACCAGTCCCCTAATCCTAAACCGTACGCTAACACTAACCCTCGCCCTCAAGCGCACGCTCCCCCTAAAGCGTTGCCGTACCCTCACCTGGACCCTAAACCGTCCCCGTCCCCTAACCCAAACCCTAGCCCGAACCCTATCCCTAACCCTTCCCCGAAGCCTGACCCTCAAACGTCCCCTACTCCTAACCCGTACGCTAACACTAACCCGCGCCCTCAAACACACGGTCCCCCTAAAGCGTTGCCGTACCCTCACCTGGACCCTAAACCGTCCCTGTCCCGTAACCATAACCCTAGCCCGAACCCTAACCCTAACCCTTCCCCGAAGCCTGACCCTCACCCGTCCCCTAATCCTAACCCGTACGCTAACACTAACCCGCGCCCTCACGCGCACGCTCCCCCTAAAGCGTTGCCGTACCCTCACCTGGACCCTAAACCGTCCCCGTCCCCTAACCCTAACCCTAGCCCGAACCCTAACCCTAACCCTTCCCCGAAGCCTGACCCTCACCCGTCCCCTAATCCTAACCCGTACGCTAACACTAACCCGTGCCCTCACACGCACACTCCCGCTAAAGCGTTGCCGTACGCTCACCTGGAGCCTAAACCATCCGCGTCCCCTAACCCTAACCCTAGCCCGAACCCTAACCCTAACCCTTCCCTGAAGCCTGACCCTCACCCGTCCCCTAATCCTAACATATACCCTAACACTAACCCGCGCCCTCACACGCACGCTCCCCCTAAAGCGTTGCCGTACCCTCACCTGGACCCTAAACCGTCCCCGTCCCCTAACCCTAACCCTAGCCCGAACCCTAACCCTAACCCTTCCCCGAAGCCTGACCCTCACCCGTCCCCTAATCCTAACCCGTACGCTAACACTAACCCGCGCCCTCACATGCACACTCCCCCTAAAGCGTTACCGTACCCTCACCTGGACCCTAAACCGTCCCCGTCCCCTAACCCTAACCCTAGCCCGAACCCTAACCCTAACACTTCCCCGAAGCCTGACCCTCACCCGTCCCCTAATCCTAACCCGTACGCTAACACTACCCCGCGCCCTCACACGCACGCTGCCCCTAAAGCGTTGCCGTACCCTCACCTGGACCCTAAACCGTCCCCTTCCCCTAACCCTAACCCTAGCCCGAACCCTAACCCTAACCCTTCCCCGAAGCATGACCCTCACCCGTCCCATAATCCTAAGCCATACGCTAACACTAACCCGCGCCCTCACACACACGCTCCCCCTAAAGCGTTGCCGTACCCTCACCTGGACCCTAAACCGTCCCCGTCCCCTAACCCTAACCCTAGCCCGAACCCTAACCCTAACCCTTCCCCGAAGCCTGACCCTCACCCGTCCCCTAATCCTAACCCGTACGCTAACACTAACCCGCGCCCTCACACGCACGCTCCCCCTAAAGCGTTGCCGTACCCTCACCTGGACTCTAAACCGTCCCCGTCCCCTAACCCTAACCCTAGCCCGAACCCTAACCCTAACCCTTCCCCGAAGCCTGACCCTCACCCGTCCCCTAATCCTAACCCGTACGCTAACACTACCCCGCGCCCTCACACGCACGCTCCCCCTAAAGCGTTGCCGTACCCTCACCTGGACCCTAAACCGTCCCCGTCCCCTAACCCTAACCCTAGCCCGAACCCTAACTTTAACCCTTCCCCGAAGCATGACCCTCACCCGTCCGCTAATCCTAAGCCATACGCTAACACTAACCCGCGCCCTCACACACACGCTCCCCCTAAAGCGTTGCCGTACCCTCACCTGGACCCTAAACCGTCCCCGTCCCCTAACCCTAACCCTAGCCCGAACCCTAACCCTAACCCTTCCCCGAAGCCTGACCCTCACCCGTCCCCTAATCCTAACCCGTACGATAACACTAACCCACGCCCTCACACGCACGCTCCCCCTAAAGCGTTACCGTACCCTCACCTGGACCCTAAACCGTCCCCGTCCCCTAACCCTAACCCTAGCCCGAACCCTATCCCTAACACTTCCCCGAAGCCTGACCCTCAACCGTCCGCTAATCCTAACCCGTACGCTAACACTAACCCGTGCCCTCACACGCACGCTCCCACTAAAGCGTTGCCGTACCCTCACCTGGACCCTAAACCGTCCCTGTCCCGTAACCCTAACCCTAGCCCGAACCCTAACCCTAACCCTTCCCTGAAGCCTGACCCTCACCCGTCCCCTAATCCTAACCCGTACGCTAACACTAACCCGCGCCCTCACACGCACGCTCCCCCTAAAGCGTTGCCGTACCCTCACCTGGACTCTACACCGTCCCCGTCCCCTAACCCTAACCCTAGCCGGAACCCTAACCCTAACCCTTCCCCGAAGTCTGACGCTCACCCGTCCCCTAAACCTAACACGAACGCTAACACTAACCCGAGCCCTCACACGCACGCTGCCCCTAAAGCATTGCCGTACTCTTACCTGGACCCTAAACCGTCCCCATCCCCTAACCCTAACCCTAGCCCGAACCCTAACCCTAACACTTCCCCAAAGCCTGACCCTCACCCGTCCCCTAATCCTAACCCGTACGCTAACACTACCCCGCGCCCTCACACGCACGCTCCCCCTAAAGCTTTGCCGTACCCTCACCTGGACCCTAAACCGTCCCCGTCTCCTAACCCTAACCCTAGCCCGAACCCTAACCCTAACCCTTCCCCGAAGCCTGACCCTCACCCGTCCCATAATCCTAACCCGTACGCTAACACTAACCTGCGCCCTCACACGCACGCTCCCCCTAAAGCATTGCCGTACCCTCACCTGGACCCTAAACCGTCCCCGTCCCCTAACCCTAACCCTAGCCCGAACCCTAACCCTAACCCTTCCCCGAAGCCTGACCCTCACCCGTCCCCTAATCCTAACCCGTACGCTAACACTAACCCGCGCCCTCACACGCACGCTCCCCCTAAAGCGTTGCTGTACCCTCACCTGGACCCTAAACCGTCCCTGTCCCGTAACCCTAACCCTAGCCCGAACCCTAAACCTAACCCTTCCCCGAAGCCTGACCCTCACCCGTCCCCTAATCAGAACCAGCACGCTAACACTAACCCGCGCCCTCACACGCACGCTTCCCCTAAAGCGTTGCCGTAGCCTCACCTGGACCCTAAACCGTCCCCGTCCCCTAACCCTAAACCTAGCCCGAACCCTAACCCTAACCCTTCCCCGAAGCCTGACCCTCACCCGTCCCCTAATCCTAACCCGTACGCTAACATTACCCCGCGCCCTCACACGCACGCTCCCCCTAAAGCGTTGCCGTAACGTCACCTGGAACCTAAACCGTCCCCGTCCCCTAACCCTAACCCTAGCCCGAACCCTAACTTTAACCCTTCCCCGAAGCATGACACTCACCCGTCCCCTAATCCTAAGCCATACGCTAACAATAACCCGCGCCCTCACACACACGCT
Source organism: Delphinus delphis (assembly GCF_949987515.2). Classification (NCBI taxonomy): domain Eukaryota; kingdom Metazoa; phylum Chordata; class Mammalia; order Artiodactyla; family Delphinidae; genus Delphinus; species Delphinus delphis. Next base: position 2,434,746 of record NW_027192661.1, read on the forward strand.
CCCCCTAAAGGGTTGCCGTACCCTCACCTGGACCCTAAACCTTCCCCATCCCCTAACCCTAACCCTAGCCCGAACCCTAACCCTAACACTTCCCCGAAGCCTGACCCTCACCCGTCCCCTAATCCTAACCCGTACGCTAACACTACCCCGCGCCCTCACACGCACGCTCCCCCTAAAGCATTGCCGTACCCTCACCTGGACCCTAAACCGTCCCCGTCCCCAAACCCTAACCGTAGCCCGAACCCTAACCCTAACCCTTCCCCGAGCCTGACCCTCACCCGTCCCCTAATCCTAACACGTACGCTAACACTAACCCACACCCTCACACGCACGCTCCACCTAAAGCGTTGCCGTACCCTCACCGGGACCTTAAACCGTCCCCGTCCCCTAACCCTAACCCTAGCCCGAACCCTAAACCTAACCCTTCCCCGAAGCCTGACCCTCACCCGTCCCCTAATCCTAACCCGTACGCTAACACTAACCCTCGCCCTCAAGCGCACGCTCCCCCTAAAGCGTTGCCGTACCCTCACCTGGACCCTAAACCGTCCCCGTCCCCTAACCCTAACCCTAGCCCGAACCCTAACCCTAACCCTTCCCCGAAGCCTGACCCTCAAACGTCCCCTACTCCTAACCCGTACGCTAACACTAACCCGCGCCCTCACACACACGCTCCCCCTAAAGCGTTGCCGTACCCTCACCTGGACCCTAAACCGTCCCTGTCCCGTAACCCTAACCCTAGCCCGAACCCTAACCCTAACTCTTCCCCGAAGCCTGACCCTCACCCGTCCCCTAATCCTAATCCGTATGCTAACACTAACCCGCGCCCTCACACGAATGCTCCCCCTAAAGCGTTGCCGTACCCTCACCTGGACCCTAAACCATCCCCGTCCCCTAACCCTAACCCTAGCCCGAACCCTAACCCTAACCCTTCCCCGAAGCCTGACCCTCACCCGTCCCCTAATCCTAACCCGTACGCTAACACTAACCCTCGCCCTCAAGCGCACGCTCCCCCTAAAGCGTTGCCGTACCCTCACCTGGACCCTAAACCGTCCCCGTCCCCTAACCCAAACCCTAGCCCGAACCCTAACCCTAACCCTTCCCCGAAGCCTGACCCTCAAACGTCCCCTACTCCTAACCCGTACGCTAACACTAACCCGCGCCCTCAACACACGGTCCCCCTAAAGCGTTCCCGTACCCTCACCTGGACCCTAAACCGTCCCTGTCCCGTAACCATAACCCTAGCCCGAACCCTAACCCTAACCCTTCCCCGAAGCCTGACCCTCACCCGTCCCCTAATCCTAACCCGTACGCTAACACTAACCCGCGCCCTCACGCGCACGCTCCCCCTAAAGCGTTGCCGTACCCTCACCTGGACCCTAAACCGTCCCCGTCCCCTAACCCTAACCCTAGCCCGAACCCTAACCCTAACCCTTCCCCGAAGCCTGACCCTCACCCGTCCCCTAATCCTAACCCGTACGCTAACACTAACCCGCGCCCTCACACGCACGCTCCCCCTAAAGCGTTGCCGTACCCTCACCTGGACTCTAAACCGTCCCCGTCCCCTAACCCTAACCCTAGCCCGAACCCTAACCCTAACCCTTCCCCGAAGCCTGACCCTCACCCGTCCCCTAATCCTAACCCGTACGCTAACACTACCCCGCGCCCTCACACGCACGCTCCCCCTAAAGCGTTGCCGTACCCTCACCTTGACCCTAAACCGTCCCCGTCCCCTAACCCAAACCCTAGCCCGAACCCTAACCCTAACCCTTCCCCGAAGCCTGACCCTCAAACGTCCCCTACTCCTAACCCGTACGCTAACACTAACCCGCGCCCTCAAACACACGGTCCCCCTAAAGCGTTGCCGTACCCTCACCTGGACCCTAAACCGTCCCTGTCCCGTAACCATAACCCTAGCCCGAACCCTAACCCCAACCCTTCCCCGAAGCCTGACCCTCACCCGTCCCCTAATCCTAACCCGTACGCTAACACTAACCCGCGCCCTCACGCGCACGCTCCCCCTAAAGCGTTGCCGTACCCTCACCTGGACCCTAAACCGTCCCCGTCCCCTAACCCTAGCCCGAACCCTAACCCTAACCCTTCCCCGAAGCCTGACCCTCACCCGTCCCCTAATCCTAACCCGTACGCTAACACTAACCCGTGCCCTCACACGCACCCTCCCGCTAAAGCGTTGCCGTACCCTCACCTGGACCCTAAACCATCCGCGTCCCCTAACCCTAACCCTAGCCCGAACCCTAACCCTAACCCTTCCCTGAAGCCTGACCCTCACCCGTCCCCTAATCCTAACATATACGCTAACACTAACCCGCGCCCTCACACGCACGCTCCCCCTAAAGCGTTGCCGTACCCTCACCTGGACCCTAAACCGTCGCCGTCCCCTAACCCTAACCCTAGCCCGAACCCTAACCCTAACCCTTCCCCGAAGCCTGACCCTCACCCGTCCCCTAATCCTAACCCGTACGCTAACACTAACCCGCGCCCTCACATGCACACTCCCCCTAAAGCGTTACCGTACCCTCACCTGGACCCTAAACCGTCCCCGTCCCCTAACCCTAACCCTAGCCCGAACCCTAACCCTAACACTTCCCCGAAGCCTGACCCTCAACCGTCCCCTAATCCTAACCCGTACGCTAACACTAACCCGCGCCCTCACACGCACTCTCCCCCTAAAGCGTTGCCGTACCCTCACCTGGACCCTAAACCGTCCCCATCCCCTAACCCTAACCCTAGCCCGAACCCTAACCCTAACCCTTCCCCGAAGCCTGACCCTCACCCGTCCCATAATCCTAACCCGTACGCTAACACTAACCCGCGCCCTCACACGCACGCTCCCCCTAAAGCGTTGCCGTACCCTCACCTTGACCCTAAACCGTCCCCGTCCCCTAACCCTAACCCTAGCCCGAACCCTAACACTAACCCTTCCTCGAAGCCTGACCCTCACCCGTCCCCTAATCCTAGACCGTACGCTAACACTAACCCACGCCCTCACACGCACACTCCCCCTAAAGCGTTGCTGTACCCTCACCTGGACCCTAAACCGTCCCTGTCCTGTAACCCTAACCCTAGACCGAACCCTAAACCTAACCCTTCCCCGAAGCCTGACCCTCACCCGTCCCCTAATCCTAACCAGCACGCTAACACTAACCCGCGCCCTGACACGCACACTTCCCCTAAAGCGTTTCCGTACCCTCACCTGGACCCTAAACCGTCCCCGTCCCCTAACCCTAACCATAGCCCGAACCCTAACCCTAACCCTTCCCCGAAGCCTGACCCTCACCCGTCCCCTAATCCTAACCCATACGCTAACACTACCCCGCGCCCTCACACGCACGCTGCCCCTAAAGCGTTGCCGTACCCTCACCTGGACCCTAAACCGTCCCCGTCCCCTAACCCTAACCCTAGCCCGAACCCTAACCCTAACCCTTCCCCGAAGCATGACCCTCACCCGTCCCCTAATCCTAAGCCATACGCTAACACTAACCCGCGCCCTCACACACACGCTCCCCCTAAAGCGTTGCCGTACCCTCACCTGGACCCTAAACCATCCCCGTCCCCTAACCCTAACCCTAGCCCGAACCCTAACCCTAACCCTTCCCCGAAGCCTGACCCTCACCCGTCCACTAATCCTAACCCGTACGCTAACACTAACCCGCGCCCTCACACGCACGCTCCCCCTAAAGCGTTGCCGTACCCTCACCTGGACTCTAAACCGTCCCCGTCCCCTAACCCTAACCCTAGCCCGAACCCTAACCCTAACCCTTCCCCGAAGCCTGACCCTCACCCGTCCCCTAATCCTAACCCGTACGCTAACACTACCCCGCGCCCTCACACGCACGCTCCCCCTAAAGCGTTGCCGTACCCTCACCTGGACCCTAAACCGTCCCCGTCCCCTAACCCTAACCCTAGCCCGAACCCTAACCCTAACCCTTCTCCGAAGCCTGACCCTCACCCGTCCCCTAATCCTAACCCGTACGATAACACTAACCCACGCCCTCACACGCACGCTCCCCCTAAAGCGTTACCGTACCCTCACCTGGACCCTAAACCGTCCCCGTCCCCTAACACTAACCCTAGCCCGAACCCTATCCCTAACACTTCCCCGAAGCCTGACCCTCAACCGTCCGCTAATCCTAACCCGTACGCTAACACTAACCCGTGCCCTCACACGCACGCTCCCACTAAAGCGTTGCCGTACCCTCACCTGGACCCTAAACCGTCCCTGTCCCGTAACCCTAACCCTAGCCCGAACCCTAACCCTAACCCTTCCCTGAAGCCTGACCCTCACCCGTCCCCTAATCCTAACCCGTACGCTAACACTAACCCGCGCCCTCACACGCACGCTCCCCCTAAAGCGTTGCCGTACCCTCACCTGGACCCTAAACCGTCCCCGTCTCCTAACCCTAACCCTAGCCCGAACCCTAACCCTAACCCTTCCCCGAAGCCTGACCCTCACCCGTCCCATAATCCTAACCCGTACGCTAACACTAACCCGCACCCTCACAGGCACGCTCCCCCTAAAGCGTTGCCGTACCCTCACCTGGACCCTAAACCGTCCCCGTCCCCTAACCATAACCCTCGCTCGAACCCTAACACTAACCCTTCCCCGAAGCCTGACCCTCACCCGTCCCCTAATCCTAACCTGTACGCTAACACTAACCCGCGCCCTCACACGCACGCTCCCCCTAAAGCGTTGCCGTACCCTCACCTGGACTCTACACCGTCCCCGTCCACTAACCCTAACCCTAGCCCGAACCCTAACCCTAACCCTTCCCCGAAGTCTGACCCTCACCCGTCCCCTAAACCTAACACGAACGCTAACACTAACCCGAGCCCTCACACGCACGCTGCCCCTAAAGCATTGCCGTACTCTTACCTGGACCCTAAACCGTCCCCATCCCCTAACCCTAACCCTAGCCCAAACCCTAACCCTAACACTTCCCCAAAGCCTGACCCTCACCCGTCCCCTAATCCTAACCCGTACGCTAACACTAACCTGCGCCCTCACACGCACGCTCCCCCTAAAGCGTTGCCGTACCCTCACCTGGACCCTAAACCGTCCCCGTCCCCTAACCCTAACCCTAGCCCGAACCCTAACCCTAACCCTTCCCCGAAGCCTGACACTCACACGTCCCCTAATCCTAACCCGTACGCTAACACTAACACGCGCCCTCACACGCACGCTCCCCGTAAAGCGTTGCCGTACCCTCACCTGGACCCTAAACCGTCCCCGTCACCTAACCCTAACCATAGCCCGAACCCTAACCCTAACCCTTCCCCGAAGCATGACCCTCACCCGTCCCCTAATCCTAACCCGTACGCTAACACTAACCCGCGCCCTCACACGCACGCTCCCCCTAAAGCGTTGCCGTACCCTCACCTGGACCCTAAACCGTCCCCGTCCCCTAACCCTAACCCTAGCCCGAACCCTAACCGTAACCCTTCCCCGAAGCCTGACCCTCACCCGTCCCCTAATCCTAACCCGTACGCTAACACTAACCCGCGCCCTCACACGCACGCTCCCCCTAAAGCGTTGCTGTACCCTCACCTGGACCCTAAACCGTCCCTGTCCCGTATCCCTAAACCTAGCCCGAACCCTAAACCTAACCCTTCCCCGAAGCCTGACCCTCACCCGTCCCCTAATCCTAACCAGCACGCTAACACTAACCCGCGCCCTCAAACGCACGCTTCCCCTAAAGCGTTGCCGTACCCTCACCTGGACCCTAAACCGTCCCCGTCCCCTAACCCTAACCCTAGCCCGAACCCTAACCCTAACCCTTCCCCGAAGCCTGACCCTCACCCGTCCCCTAATCCTAACCCGTACGCTAACACTACCCCGCGCCCTCACACGCACGCTCCCCCTAAAGCGTTGCTGTACCCTCACCTGGACCCTAAACCGTCCCCGTCCCCTAACCCTAACCCTAGCCCGAACCCTAACTTTAACCCTTCCCCGAAGCCTGACCCTCACCCGTCCCCTAATCCTAACGCGTACGCTAACACTAACCCGCGCCCTCACACGCACGCTCCCCCTAAAGCGTTGCTGTACCCTCACCTGGACCCTAAACCGTCCCCGTCCCCTAACCCTAACCCTAGCCCGAACCCTAACCCTAACCCTTCCCCGAAGCCTGACCCTCACCCGTCCCCTAATCCTAACCTGTACGCTAACACTAACCCGCGCCCCCACACGCACGCTCCCCCTAAAGCGTTGCTGTACCCTCACCTGGACCCTAAACCATCCCCGTCCCCTAACCCTAACCCTAGCCCGAACCCTAACCCTAACCCTTCCCCGAAGCCTGAACCTCACCCGTCCCCTAATCCTAACCCGTACGCTAACACTAACCCGCGCCCTCACACGAACGGTCCCCCTAAAGCGTTGCCGTACCCTCACCTGGACCCTAAACCGTCCCCGTCCCCTAACCCTAACTCTAGCCCGAACCCTAACGCTAACCCTTCCCCGAAGCCTGACCCTCACCCGTCCCCTAATCCTAAACCGTACGCTAACACTAACCCGTGCCCTCACACGAACGCTCCCCCTAAAGCCTTGCCATACCCTCACCTGGCCCCTAAACCGTCCCCGTCCCCTAACCCTAACCCTAGCCCGAACCCTAACCCTAACCCTTCCCCGAAGCCTGACCCTCACCCGTCCCCTAATCCTAACCCGTACGCTAACACTAACCCGCGCCCTCACACGCACGCTCCCCCTAAAGCGTTGCCGTACCCTTACCTGGACCCTAAACCGTCCCCGTCCCCTAACCCTAACCCTAGCCCGAACCTTAACCCTAACCCTTCCCCGAAGCCTGACCCTCACCCGTCCCCTAATCCTAACCCGTGCGCTAACACTAACCCGCGCCCTCACACGCACGCTCCACCTAAAGCGTTGCCGTACCCTCACCTGGAACCTAAACCGTCCCCGTCCCCTAACCCTAACCCTAGCCCGAACCCTAACCCTAATCCTTCCCCGAAGCCTGACCCTCACCCGTCCCCTAATCCTAACCCGTACGCTAACACTAACCTGCGCCCTCACACGCACGCTCCCCCTAAAGCGTTGCCGTACCCTCACCTGGACCCTAAACCGTCCCCGTCCCCTAACCCTAACCCTAGCCCGAACCCTAACCCTAACCCTTCCCCGAAGCCTGACACTCACACGTCCCCTAATCCTAACCCGTACGCTAACACTAACCCGCGCCCTCACACGCACGCTCCCCGTAAAGCGTTGCCGTACCCTCACCTGGACCCTAAACCGTCCCCGTCACCTAACCTTAACCCTAGCCCGAACCCTAACCCTAACCCTTCCCCGAAGCATGACCCTCACCCGTCCCCTAATCCTAACCCGTACGCTAACACTAACCCGCGCCCTCACACGCACGCTCCCCCTAATGCGTTGCCGTACCCTCACCTGGTCCCTAAACCGTCCCCGTCCCCTAACCCTAACCCTAGCCCGAACCCTAACCCTAACGCTTCCCCGAAGCCTGACCCTCACCCGTCCCCTAATCCGAACCCTTACGCTAACACTAACCCGTGCCCTCACACGCACGCTCCCCCTAAAGCGTTGCCGTACCCTCACCTGGACCCTAAACCGTCCCCGTCCCCTAACCCTAACCCTAGCCCGAACCCTAACCCTAACCCTTCCCCGAAGCCTGACCCTCACCCGTCCCCTAATCCTAACCCGTACGCTAACACTAACCCGTGCCCTCACACGCACGCTCCCCCTAAAGCGTTGCCGTACCCTCACGTGGACCCTAAACCGTCCCCGTCCCCTAAACCTAACCCTAGCCCGAACCCTAAACCTAACCCTTCCACGAAGCCTGACCCTCACCCGTCCCCTAATCCTAACCCATACGCTAACACTAACCCGCGCCCTCACACGCACGCTCCCCCTAAAGCATTGCTGTACCCTCACCTGGACCCTAAACCGTCCCTGTCCCGTATCCCTAAACCTAGCCCGAACCCTAAAGCTAACCCTTCCCCGAAGCCTGACCCTCACCCGTCCCCTAATCCTAACCAGCACGCTAACACTAACCCGCGCCCTCACACGCACGCTTCCCCTAAAGCGTTGCCGTACCCTCACCTGGACCCTAAACCGTCCCCGTCCCCTAACCCTAACCCTAGCCCGAACCCTAAACCTAAACCTTCCCCGAAGCCTGACCCTCACCCGTCCCCTAATCCTAACCCGTACGCTAACACTACCCCGCGCCCTCACACGCACGCTCCCCCTAAAGCGTTGCCATACCCTCACCTGGACCCTAAACCGTCCCCGTCCCCTAACCCTAACCCTAGCCCGAACCCTAACTTTAACCCTTCCCCGAAGCATGACCCTCACCCGTCCCCTAATCCTAAGCCATACGCTAACACTAACACGCGCCCTCACACTCACGCTCCCCCTAAAGCGTTGCCGTACCCTCACCTGGACCCTAAACCTTCCCCGTCCCCTAACCCTAACCCTAGCCCGAACCCTAACCCTAACCCTTCCCCGAAGCCTGACCCTCACCCGTCCCCTAATCCTAACCCGTACGCTAACACTACCCCGCGCCCTCACACGCACGCTCCCCCTAAAGCGTTGCCGTACCCTCACCTGGACCCTAAACCGTCCCCGTCCCCTAATCCTAACCCTAGCCCGAACCCTAACCCTAACCCTTCCTCGAGCCTGACCCTCACCCGTCCCCTAATCCTAACCCGTACGCTAACACTAACCCACGCCCTCACACGCACGCTCCCCCTAAAGCGTTGCCATACCCTCACCTGGACCCTAAACCGTCCCCGTCCCCTAACCCTAACCCTAGTCGAACCCTAACCCTAACCCTTCCCCGAAGCCTGACCCTCACACGTCCCCTAATCCTAACCCGTACGCTAACACTAACCCGCGCCCTCACACGCACGCTCCCCCTAAAGCGTTGCCGTACCCTCACCTGGACCCTAAACCGTCCCCGTCCCCTAACAATAACCCTAGCCCGAACCCTAACCCTAACCCTTCCCCGAAGCCTGACACTCACCCGTCTCCTAATCCTAACCCGTACGCTAACACTAAGCCACGCCCTCACACGCACGCTCCACCTAAAGCGTTGCCGTACCCTCACCTGGACCCTAAACCGTCCCTGTCCCGTAACCCTAACCCTAGCCCGAACCCTAACCCTAACCCTTCCCCGAAGCCTGAACCTCACCCGTCCCCTAATCCTAACCCGTACGCTAACACTAACCCGCGCCCTCACACGCACGCTCCCCCTAAAGCGTTGCCGTACCCTCACCTGGACCCTAAACCGTCCCCGTCCCCTAACCCTAACCCTAGCCCGAACCCTAACCCTAACCCTTCCCCGAAGCCTGACCCTCACCCGTCCCCTAATCCTAACCCGTACGGTAACACTAACCCGCGCCCTCACACGCACACTCCCGCTAAAGCATTGCCGTACCCTCACCTGGACCCTAAACCATCCCCGTCCCCTCACCCTAACCCTAGCCCGAACCCTAACCCTAACCCTTCCCCGAAGCCTGACCCTCACCCGTCCCCTAATCCTAACACGTATGCTAACACTAACCCGCGCCCTCACACGCACGCTCCCCCTAAAGCGTTGCCATACCCTCACCTGGACCCTAAACCGTCCCCGTCCCCTAACCCTAACCCTAGCCCGAACCCTAACCCTAACCCTTCCCCGAAGCCTGACCCTCACCCGTCCCCTAATCCTAACCCGTACGGTAACACTAACCCACGCCCTCACACGCATACTCCCGCTAAAGCGTTGCCGTACCCTCACCTGGACACTAAACCATCCCCGTCCCCTCACCCTAACCCTAGCCCGAACCCTAACCCTAACCCTTCCCTGAAGCCTGACCCTCACCCGTCCCCTAATCCTAACACGTACGCTAACACTAACCCGCGCCCTCACACGCACGCTCCCCCTAAAGCGTTGCCGTACCCTCACCTGGACCCTAAACCGTCCCCGTCCCCTAACCCTAACCCTAGCCCGAACCCTAACACTAACCCTTCCCCGCAGACTGACCCTCACCCGTCCCCTAATCCTAACCCGTACGCTAACACTAACCCGCGCCCTCACACGCACGCTCCCCCTAAAGCGTTGCCGTACCCTCACCTGGACCCTAAACCGTCCCCGTCCCCTAACCCTAACCCTAGCCCGAACCCTAACCCTAACCCTTCCCCGAAGCCTGACCCTCACACGTCCCCTAATCCTAACCCGTACGCTAACACTAACCCGCGCCCTCACATGCACACTCCCCCTAAAGCATTGCCGTACCCTCACCTGGACCCTAAACCGTCCCCGTCCCCTAACAATAACCCTAGCCCGAACCCTAACCCTAACCCTTCCCCGAAGCCTGACCCTCACCCGTCTCCTAATCCTAACCCGTACGCTAACACTAAGCCACGCCCTCACACGCACGCTCCACCTAAAACGTTGCCGTACCCTCACCTGGACCCTAAACCGTCCCCGTCCCCTAACCCTAACCCTAGCCCGAACCCTAAACCTAACCCTTCCCCGAAGCCTGACCCTCACCCGTCCCCTAATCCTAACCCGTACGCTAACACTAACCCTCGCCCTCAAGCGCACGCTCCCCCTAAAGCGTTGCCGTACCCTCACCTGGACCCTAAACCGTCCCCGTCCCCTAACCCTAACCCTAGCCCGAACCCTAACCCTAACCATTCCCCGAAGCCTGACCCTCAAACGTCCCCTACTCCTAACCCGTACGCTAACACTAACCCGCGCCCTCACACACACGCTCCCCCTAAAACGTTGCCGTACCCTCACCTGGACCCTAAACCGTCCCTGTCCCGTAACCCTAACCCTAGCCCGAACCCTAACCCTAACCCTTCCCCGAAGCCTGACCCTCACCCGTCCCCTAATCCTAATCCGTACGCTAACACTAACCCGCGCCCTCACACGAATGCTCCCCCTAAAGCGTTGCCGTACCCTCACCTGGACCCTAAACCATCCCCGTCCCCTAACCCTAACCCTAGCCCGAACCCTAACCCTAACCCTTCCCCGAAGCCTGACCCTCACCCGTCCCCTAATCCTAACCCGTACGGTAACACTAACCCGCGCCCTCACACGCACACTCCCGCTAAAGCATTGCCGTACCCTCACCTGGACCCTAAATCATCCCCGTCCCCTCACCCTAACCCTAGCCCGAACCCTAACCCTAACCCTTCCCCGAAGCCTGACCCTCACCCGTCCCCTAATCCTAACACGTATGCTAACACTAACCCGCGCCCTCACACGCACACTCCCCCTAAAGCGTTACCGTACCCTCACCGGGACCCTAAACCGTCCCCGTCCCCTAACCCTAACCCTAGCCCGAACCCTAACCCTAACACTTCCCCGAAGCCTGACCCTCACCTGTCCCCTAATCCTAACCCGTACGCTAACACTAACCCGCGCCCTCACACGCACGCTCCCCCTAAAGCGTTGCCGTACCCTCACCTGGACCCTAAACAGTCCCTGTCCCGTAACCCTAACCCTAGCCCAAACCCTAACCCTAACCCTTCCCCGAAGCCTGACCCTCACCCGTCCCCTAATCCTAACCCGTACGCTAACACTACCCCGCGCCCTCACACGCACGCTCCCCCTAAAGCGTTGCCGTACCCTCACCTGGACCCTAAACCGTCCCCGTACCCTAACCCTAACCCTAGCCCGAACCCTAACCCTAACCCTTCCCCGAAGCCTGACCCTCACCCGTCCCCTAATCCTAACCCGTACGGTAACACTAACCCACGCCCTCACACGCACACTCCCGCTAAAGCGTTGCCGTACCCTCACCTGGACCCTAAACCATCCCCGTCCCCTCACCCTAACCCTAGCCCGAACCCTAACCCTAACCCTTCCCTGAAGCCTGACCCTCACCCGTCCCCTATTCCTAACACGTACGCTAACACTAACCCGCGCCCTCACACGCACGCTCCCCCTAAAGCGTTGCCGTACCCTCACCTGGACCCTAAACCATCCCCGTCCCCTAACCCTAACCCTAGCCCGAACCCTAACACTAACCCTTCCCCGCAGACTGACCCTCACCCGTCCCCTAATCCTAACCCGTACGCTAACACTAACCCGCGCCCTCACACGCACGCTCCCCCTAAAGCGTTGCCGTACCCTCACCTGGACCCTAAACCGTCCCCGTCCCCTAACCCTAACCCTAGCCCGAACCCTAACCCTAACCCTTCCCCGAAGCCTGACCCTCACACGTCCCCTAATCCTAACCCGTACGCTAACACTAACCCGCGCCCTCACATGCACACTCCCCCTAAAGCATTGCCGTACCCTCACCTGGACCCTAAACCGTCCCCGTCCCCTAACAATAACCCTAGCCCGAACCCTAACCCTAACCCTTCCCCGAAGCCTGACCCTCACCCGTCTCCTAATCCTAACCCGTACGCTAAAACTAAGCCACACCCTCACACGCACGCTCCACCTAAAACGTTGCCGTACCCTCACCTGGACCCTAAACCGTCCCCGTCCCCTAACCCTAACCCTAGCCCGAACCCTAAACCTAACCCTTCCCCGAAGCCTGACCCTCACCCGTCCCCTAATCCTAACCCGTACGCTAACACTAACCCTCGCCCTCAAGCGCACGCTCCCCCTAAAGCGTTGCCGTACCCTCACCTGGACCCTAAACCGTCCCCGTCCCCTAACCCTAACCCTAGCCCGAACCCTAACCCTAACCCTTCCCCGAAGCCTGACCCTCAAACGTCCCCTACTCCTAACCCGTACGCTAACACTAACCCGCGCCCTCACACACACGCTCCCCCTAAAGCGTTGCCGTACCCTCACCTGGACCCTAAACCGTCCCTGTCCCGTAACCCTAACCCTAGCCCGAACCCTAACCCTAACCCTTCCCCGAAGCCTGACCCTCACCCGTCCCCTAATCCTAATCCGTACGCTAACACTAACCCGCGCCCTCACACGAATGCTCCCCCTAAAGCGTTGCCGTACCCTCACCTGGACCCTAAACCATCCCCGTCCCCTAACCCTAACCCTAGCCCGAACCCTAACCCTAACCCTTCCCCGAAGCCTGACCCTCACCCGTCCCCTAATCCTAACCCGTACGCTAACACTAACCCGCGCCCTCACACGCACACTCCCGCTAAAGCGTTGCCGTACCCTCACCTGGACCCTAAACCATCCCCGTCCCCTAACCCTAACACTAGCCCGAACCCTAACCCTAACCCTTCCGCGAAGCCTGACCCTCACCAGTCCCCTAATCCTAACCAGTACGCTAACACTAACCCGCGCCCTCACGCGCACTCTCCCCCTAAAGCGTTGCCGTACCCTCACCTGGACCCTAAACCGTCCCCGTCCCCTAACCCAAACCCTAGCCCGAACCCTAACCCTAACCCTTCCCCGAAGCCTGACCCTCAAACGTCCCCTACTCCTAACCCGTACGCTAACACTAACCCGCGCCCTCACACGCACACTCCCGCTAAAGCGTTGCCGTACCCTCACCTGGACCCTAAACCGTCCCTGTCCCGTAACCATTACCCTAGCCCGAACCCTAACCCTAACCCTTCCCCGAAGCCTGAACCTCACCCGTCCCCTAATCCTAACCCGTACGGTAACACTAACCTGCGCCCTCACACGCACACTCCCGCTAAAGCATTGCCGTACCCTCACCTGGACCCTAAACCATCCCCGTCCCCTCACCCTAACCCTAGCCCGAACCCTAACCCTAACCCTTCCCCGAAGCCTGACCCTCACCCGTCCCCTAATCCTAACACGTATGCTAACACTAACCCGCGCCCTCACACGCACACTCCCCCTAAAGCGTTACCGTACCCTCACCGGGACCCTAAACCGTCTCCGTCCCCTAACCCTAACCCTAGCCCGAACCCTAACCCTAACACTTCCCAGAAGCCTGACCCTCACCTGTCCCCTAATCCTAACCCGTACGCTAACACTAACCCGCGCCCTCACACGCACGCTCCCCCTAAAGCGTTGCCGTACCCTCACCTGGACCCTAAACAGTCCCTGTCCCGTAACCCTAACCCTAGCCCAAACCCTAACCCTAACCCTTCCCCGAAGCCTGACCCTCACCCGTCCCCTAATCCTAACCCGTACGCTAACACTACCCCGCGCCCTCACACGCACGCTCCCCCTAAAGCGTTGCCGTACCCTCACCTGGACCCTAAACCTTCCCCGTCCCCTAACCCTAACCCTAGCCCGAACCCTAACCGTAACCCTTCCCCGAAGCCTGACCCTCACCCGTCCCCTAATCCTAACCCGTACGGTAACACTAACCCACGCCCTCACACGCACACTCCCGCTAAAGCGTTGCCGTACCCTCACCTGGACCCTAAACCATCCCCGTCCCCTCACCCTAACCCTAGCCCGAACCCTAACCCTAACCCTTCCCTGAAGCTTGACCCTCACCCGTCCCCTAATCCTAACACGTACGCTAACACTAACCCGCGCCCTCACACGCACGCTCCCCCTAAAGCGTTGCCGTACCCTCACCTGGACCCTAAACCGTCCCCGTCCCCTAACCCTAACCCTAGCCCGAACCCTAACACTAACCCTTCCCCGCAGACTGACCCTCACCCGTCCCCTAATCCTAACCCGTACGCTAACACTAACCCGCGCCCTCACACGCACGCTCCCCCTAAAGCGTTGCCGTACCCTCACCTGGACCCTAAACCGTCCCCGTCCCCTAACCCTAACCCTAGCCCGAACCCTAACCCTAACACTTCCCCGAAGCCTGACCCTCACACGTCCCCTAATCCTAACCCGTACGCTAACACTAACCCGCGCCCTCACATGCACACTCCCCCTAAAGCATTGCCGTACCCTCACCTGGACCCTAAACCGTCCCCGTCCCCTAACAATAAACCTAGCCCGAACCCTAACCCTAACCCTTCCCCGAAGCCTGACCCTCACCCGTCTCCTAATCCTAACCCGTACGCTAACACTAAGCCACGCCCTCACACGCACGCTCCACCTAAAACGTTGCCGTACCCTCACCTGGACCCTAAACCGTCCCCGTCCCCTAACCCTAACCCTAGCCCGAACCCTAAACCTAACACTTCCCCGAAGCCTGACCCTCACCCGTCCCCTAATCCTAACCCGTACGCTAACACTAACCCTCGCCCTCAAGCGCACGCTCCCCCTAAAGCGTTGCCGTACCCTCACCTGGACCCTAAACCGTCCCCGTCCCCTAACCCTAACCCTAGCCCGAACCCTAACCCTAACCCTTCCCCGAAGCCTCACCCTCAAACGTCCCCTACTCCTAACCCGTACGCTAACACTAACCCGCGCCCTCACACACACGCTCCCCCTAAAGCGTTGCCGTACCCTCACCTGGACCCTAAACCGTCCCTGTCCCGTAACCCTAACCCTAGCCCGAACCCTAACCCTAACCCTTCCCCGAAGCCTGACCCTCACCCGTCCCCTAATCCTAATCCGTACGCTAACACTAACCCGCGCCCTCACACGAATGCTCCCCCTAAAGCGTTGCCGTACCCTCACCTGGACCCTAAACCATCCCCGTCCCCTAACCCTAACCCTAGCCCGAACCCTAACCCTAACCCTTCCCCGAAGCCTGACCCTCACCCGTCCCCTAATCCTAACCCGTACGCTAACACTAACCCGCGCCCTCACACGCACACTCCCGCTAAAGCGTTGCCGTACCCTCACCTGGACCCTAAACCATCCCCGTCCCCTAACCCTAACCCTAGCCCGAACCCTAACCCTAACCCTTCCCCGAAGCCTGACCCTCACCAGTCCCCTAATCCTAACCAGTACGCTAACACTAACCCTCGCCCTCAAGCGCACGCTCCCCCTAAAGCGTTGCCGTACCCTCACCTGGACCCTAAACCGTCCCCGTCCCCTAACCCATACCCTAGCCCGAACCCTAACCCTAACCCTTCCCCGAAGCCTGACCCTCAAACGTCCCCTACTCCTAACCCGTACGCTAACACTAACCCGCGCCCTCAAACACACGGTCCCCCTAAAGCGTTGCCGTACCCTCACCTGGACCCTAAACCGTCCCTGTCCCGTAACCATTACCCTAGCCCGAACCCTAACCCTAACCCTTCCCCGAAGCCTGACCCTCACCCGTCCCCTAATCCTAACCCGTACGCTAACACTAACCCGCGCCCTCACGTGCACGCTCCACCTAAAGCGTTGCCGTACCCTCACCTGGACCCTAAACCGTCCCCGTCCCCTAACCCTAAACCTAGCCCGAACCCTAACCCTAACCCTTCCCCGAAGCCTGACCCTCACCCGTCCCCTAATCCTAACCCGTACGCTAACACTAACCCGTGCCCTCACATGCACACTCCCGCTAAAGCGTTGCCGTACCCTCACCTGGACCCTAAACCATCCGCGTCCCCTAACCCTAACCCTAGCCCGAACCCTAACCCTAACCCTTCCCTGAAGCCTGACCCTCACCCGTCCCCTAATCCTAACGTGTACGCTAACACTAACCCGCGCCCTCACACGCATGCTCCCCCTAAAGCGTTGCCGTACCCTCACCTGGACCCTAAACCGTCCCCGTCCCCTAACCCTAACCCTAGCCCGAACCCTAACCCTAACCCTTCCCCGAAGCCTGACCCTCACCCGTCCCCTAATCCTAACCCGTACGCTAACACTAACCCGCGCCCTCACACGCACACTCCCCCTAAAGCGTTACCGTACCCTCACCTGGACCCTAAACCTTCCCCGTCCCCTAACCCTAACCCTAGCCCGAACCCTAACCCTAACCCTTCCCCGAAGCCTGACCCTCAACCGTCCCCTAATCCTAACCCGTACGCTAACACTAACCCGCGCCCTCACACGCACTCTCCCCCTAAAGCGTTGCCGTACCCTCACCTGGACCCTAAACCGTCCCCATCCCCTAACCCTAACCCTAGCCCGAACCCTAACCCTAACCCTTCCCCGAAGCCTGACCCTCACCCGTCCCATAATCCTAACCCGTACGCTAACACTAACCCGCGCCCTCACACGCACGCTCCCCCTAAAGCGTTGCCGTACCCTCACCTTGACCCTAAACCGTCCCCGTCCCCTAACCCTAACCCTAGCCTGAACCCTAACACTAACCCTTCCTCGAAGCCTGACCCTCACCCGTCCCCTAATCCTAACCCGTACGCTAACACTAAACCGCGCCCTCACACGCACGCTCCCCCTAAAGCGTTGCCGTACCCTCACCTGGACTCTAAACCGTCCCCGTCCCCTAACCCTAACCCTAGCCCGTACCCTAAACCTAACCCTTCCCCGAAGCCTGACCCTCACCCGTCCCCTAAACCTAACACGTACGCTAACACTAACCCGAGCCCTCACACGCACGCTGCCCTTAAAGCGTTGCCGTACTCTTACCTGGACCCTAAACCGTCCCCATCCTCTAACCCTAACCCTAGCCCGAACCCTAACACTAACACTTCCCCAAAGCCTGACCCTCACCCGTCCCCTAATCCTAACCCGTACGCTAACACTTCCCCACGCCCTCACACCCACGCTCCCCCTAAAGCGTTGCCGTACCCTCACCTGGACCCTAAACCGTCCCCGTCACCTAACCCTAACCCTAGCCTGAACCCTAACCCTAGCCCTTCCCCGAAGCATGACACTCACCCATCCCCTAATCCTAACCCGTACGCTAACACTAACCCGCGCCCTCACACGCACGCTCCCCCTAAAGCGTTGCCGTACCCTCACCTGGACCCTAAACCGTCCCCGTCCCCTAACCCTAACCCTAGCCCGAACCCTAACCCTAACCCTTCCCCGAAGCCTGACCCTCACCCGTCCCCTAATCCTAACCCGTACGCTAACACTAACCCGCGCCCTCACACGCACGCTCCCCCTAAAGCGTTGCCGTACCCTCACCTGGACCCTAAACCGTCCCCGTCCCCTAACCCTAACCCTAGCCCGAACTCTAACCCTAACCCTTCCCCGAAGCCTGACCCTCACCCGTCCCCTAATCCTAACCCGTACGGTAACACTAACCCACGCCCTCACACGCACGCTCCCGCTAAAGCGTTGCCGTACCCTCACCTGGACCCTAAACCATCCCCGTCCCCTCACCCTAACCCTAGCCCGAACCCTAACCCTAACCCTTCCCTGAAGCCTGACCCTCACCCGTCCCCTAATCCTAACCCGTACGCTAACACTAACCCGCGCCCTCACACGCACGCTCCCCCTAAAGCGTTGCCGTACCCTCACCTGGACCTTAAACCGTCCCCGTCCCCTAACCCTAACCCTAGCCCGAACCCTAACCCTAACCCTTCCCCGAAGCCTGACCCTCACCCGTCCCCTAATCCTAACCCGTACGCTAACACTAACCCGCGCCCTCACACGCACACTCCCCCTAAAGCGTTACCGTACCCTCACCTGGACCCTAAACCGTCCCCGTCCCCTAACCCTAACCCTAGTCCGAACCCTAACCCTAACACTTCCCCGAAGCCTGACCCTCACCTGTCCCCTAATCCTAACCCGTACGCTAACACTAACTCGCGCCCTCACACGCACGCTCCCCCTAAAGCGTTGCCGTACCCTCACCTGGACCCTAAACAGTCCCTGTCCCGTAACCCTAACCCTAGGCCGAACCCTAACCCTAACCCTTCCCCGAAGCCTGACCCTCACCCGACCCCTAATCCTAACCCGTACGCTAACACTAACCCACGCCCTCACACGCACGCTCCCCCTAAAGCGTTGCCGTACCCTCACCTGGACCCTAAACCGTCCCCGTCCCCTAACCCTAACCCTAGCCCGAACCCTAACCCTAACCCTTCCCCGAAGCCTGACCCTCACCCCTCCCATAATCCTAACCCGTACGCTAACACTAACCCGCGCCGTCACACGCACGCTCCCCCTAAAGCGTTGCCATACCCTCACCTGGACCCTAAACCGTCCCCGTCCCCTAACCCTAACCCTAGCCCGAACCCTAACACTAACCCTTCCCCGAAAACTGACCCTCACCCGTCCCCTAATCCTAACCCGTACGCTAACACTACCCCGC
Source organism: Delphinus delphis (assembly GCF_949987515.2). Taxonomy (NCBI): domain Eukaryota; kingdom Metazoa; phylum Chordata; class Mammalia; order Artiodactyla; family Delphinidae; genus Delphinus; species Delphinus delphis. The sequence goes on from NW_027192661.1 coordinate 2,453,703, forward strand.
GCCCTCACACGCACGCTCCCCCTAAAGCGTTGCCGTACCCTCACCTGGACCCTAAATCGTCCCCGTCCCCTAACCCTAACCCTAGCCCGAACCCTAACCCTAACCCTTCCCCGAAGCCTGACCCTCACACGTCCCCTAATCCTAACCCGTACGCTAACACTAACCCGCGCCCTCACATGCACACTCCCCCTAAAGCATTGCCGTACCCTCACCTGGACCCTAAACCGTCCCCGTCCCCTAACAATAACCCTAGCCCGAACCCTAACCCTAACCCTTCCCCGAAGCCTGACCCTCACCCGTCTCCTAATCCTAACCCGTACGCTAACACTAAGCCACGCCCTCACACGCACGCTCCACCTAAAACGTTGCCGTACCCTCACCTGGACCCTAAACCGTCCCCGTCCCCTAACCCTAACCCTAGCCCGAACCCTAAACCTAACCCTTCCCCGAAGCCTGACCCTCACCCGTCCCCTAATCCTAACCCGTACGCTAACACTAACCCTCGCCCTCAAGCGCACGCTCCCCCTAAAGCGTTGCCGTACCCTCACCTGGACCCTAAACCGTCCCCGTCCCCTAACCCTAACCCTAGCCCGAACCCTAACCCTAACCCTTCCCCGAAGCCTGACCCTCAAACGTCCCCTACTCCTAACCCGTACGCTAACACTAACCCGCGCCCTCACACACACGCTCCCCCTAAAGCGTTGCCGTACCCTCACCTGGACCCTAAACCGTCCCTGTCCCGTAACCCTAACCCTAGCCCGAACCCTAACCCTAACCCTTCCCCGAAGCCTGACCCTCACCCGTCCCCTAATCCTAACCCGTACGCTAACACTAACCCGCGCCCTCACACGCACGCTCCCGCTAAAGCGTTGCCGTACCCTCACCTGGACCCTAAACCATCCCCGTCCCCTAACCCTAACCCTAGCCCGAACCCTAACCCTAACCCTTCCCCGAAGCCTGACCCTCACCAGTCCCCTAATCCTAACCAGTACGCTAACACTAACCCTCGCCCTCAAGCGCACGCTCCCCCTAAAGCGTTGCCGTACCCTCACCTGGACCCTAAACCGTCCCCGTCCCCTAACCCAAACCCTAGACCGAACCCTAACCCTAACCCTTCCCCGAAGCCTGACCCTCAAACGTCCCCTACTCCTAACCCGTACGCTAACACTAACCCGCGCCCTCAAACACACGGTCCCCCTAAAGCGTTGCCGTACCCTCACCTGGACCCTAAACCGTCCCCGTCCCCTAACCCTAACCCTAGCCCGAACCCTAACCCTAACCCTTCCCCGAAGCCTGACCCTCAACCGTCCCCTAATCCTAACCCGTACGCTAACACTAACCCGCGCCCTCACACGCACTCTCCCCCTAAAGCGTTGCCGTACCCTCACCTGGACCCTAAACCGTCCCCGTCCCCTAACCCTAACCCTAGCCCGAAATCTAACCCTAACCCTTCCCCGAAGCCTGACCCTCACCCGTCCCATAATCCTAACCCGTACGCTAACACTAACCCGCGCCCTCACACGCACGCTCCCCCTAAAGCGTTGCCGTACCCTCACCTGGACCCTAAACCGTCCCTGTCCCGTAACCCTAACCCTAGCCCGAACCCTAACCCTAACCCTTCCCCGAAGCCTGACCCTCACCCGTCCCCTAATCCTAATCCGTACGCTAACACTAACCCGCGCCCTCACACGAATGCTCCCCCTAAAGCGTTGTCGTACCCTCACCTGGACCCTAAACCATCCCCGTCCCCTAACCCTAACCCTAGCCCGAACCCTAACCCTAACCCTTCCCCGAAGCCTGACCCTCACCCGTCCCCTAATCCTAACCCGTACGCTAACACTAACCCGCGCCCTCACACGCACTCTCCCGCTAAAGCGTTGCCGTACCCTCACCTGGACCCTAAACCATCCCCGTCCCCTAACCCTAACCCTAGCCCGAACCCTAACCCTAACCCTTCCCCGAAGCCTGACCCTCACCAGTCCCCTAATCCTAACCAGTACGCTAACACTAACCCTCGCCCTCTAGCGCATGCTCCCCCTAAAGCGTTGCCGTACCCTCACCTGGACCCTAAACCGTCCCCGTCCCCTAACCCAAACCCTAGACCGAACCCTAACCCTAACCCTTCCCCGAAGCCTGACCCTCAAACGTCCCCTACTCCTAACCCGTACGCTAACACTAACCCGCGCCCTCAAACACACGGTCCCCCTAAAGCGTTGCCGTACCCTCACCTGGACCCTAAACCGTCCCCGTCCCCTATCCCTAACCCTAGCCCGAACCCTAACCCTAACCCTTCCCCGAAGCCGGACCCTCAACCGTCCCCTAATCCTAACCCGTACGCTAACACTAACCCGCGCCCTCACACGCACTCTCCCCCTAAAGCGTTGCCGTACCCTCACCTGGACCCTAAACCGTCCCCATCCCCTAACCCTAACCCTAGCCCGAAATCTAACCCTAACCCTTCCCCGAAGCCTGACCCTCACCCGTCCCATAATCCTAACCCGTACGCTAACACTAACCCGCGCCCTCACACGCACGCTCCCCCTACAGCGTTGCCGTACCCTCACCTTGACCCTAAACCGTCCCCGTCCCCTAACCCTAACCCTAGCCCGAACCCTAACACTAACCCTTCCTCGAAGCCTGACCCTCACCCGTCCCCTAATCCTAACCCGTACGCTAACACTAAACCGCGCCCTCACACGCACGCTCCCCCTAAGGCGTTGCCGTACCCTCACCTGGACTCTAAACCGTCCCCGTCCCCTAAACCTTACCCTAGCCCGTACCCTAACCCTAACCCTTCCCCGAAGCCTGACCCTCACCCGTCCCCAAAACCTAACACGTACGCTAACACTAACCCGAGCCCTCACACGCACGCTGCCCTTAAAGCGTTGCCGTACTCTTACCTGGACCCTAAACCGTCCCCGTCCTCTAACCCTAACCCTAGCCCGAACCCTAACCCTAACCCTTCCCCGAAGCCTGACCCTCACCCGTCCCCTAATCCTAACCCGTACCCTAACACTAACCCGCGCCCTCACACGCACACTCCCCCTAAAGCGTTACCGTACCCTCACCTGGACCCTAAACCGTCCCCGTCCCCTAACCCTAACCCTAGCCCGAACCCTAACCCTAACACTTCCCCGAAGCCTGACCCTCACCTGTCCCCTAATCCTAACCCGTACGCTAACACTAACTCGCGCCCTCACACGCACGCTCCCCCTAAAGCGTTGCCGTACCCTCACCTGGACCCTAAACAGTCCCTGTCCCGTAACCCTAACCCTAGCCCGAACCCTAACCCTAACCCTTCCCCGAAGCCTGACCCTCACCCGACCCCTAATCCTAACCCGTACGCTAACACTAACCCACGCCCTCACACGCACGCTCCCCCTAAAGCGTTGCCGTACCCTCACCTGGACCCTAAACCGTCCCCGTCCCCTAACCCTAACCCTAGCCCGAACCCTAACCCTAACCCTTCCCCGAAGCCTGACCCTCACCCCTCCCATAATCCTAACCCGTACGCTAACACTAACCCGTGCCGTCACACGCACGCTCCCCCTAAAGCGTTGCCGTACCCTCACCTGGACCCTAAACCGTCCCCGTCCCCTAACCCTAACCCTAGCCCGAACCCTAACACTAACCCTTCCCCGAAGACTGACCCTCACCCGTCCCCTAATCCTAACCCGTACGCTAACACTACGCCGCGCCCTCACACGCACGCTCCCCCTAAAGCGTTGCCGTACCCTCACCTGGACCCTAAACCGTCCCCGTCCCCTAACCCTAACCCTAGCCCGAACCCTAACCCTAACCCTTCCCCGAAGCCTGACCCTCACACGTCCCCTAATCCTATCTCATACACTAACACTAACCCGCGCCCTCACATGCACACTCCCCCTAAAGCATTGCCGTACCCTCACCTGGACCCTAAACCGTCCCCGTCCCCTAACAATAACCCTAGCCCGAACCCTAACCCTAACCCTTCCCCGAAGCCTGACCCTCACCCGTCTCCTAATCCTAACCCGTACGCTAACACTAAGCCACGCCCTCACACGCACGCTCCACCTAAAACGTTGCCGTACCCTCACCTGGACCCTAAACCGTCCCCGTCCCCTAACCCTAACCCTAGCCCGAACCCTAAACCTAACCCTTCCCCGAAGCCTGACCCTCACCCGTCCCCTAATCCTAACCCGTACGCTAACACTAACCCTCGCCCTCAAGCGCACGCTCCCCCTAAAGCGTTGCCGTACCCTCACCTGGACCCTAAACCGTCCCCGTCCCCTAACCCTAACCCTAGCCTGAACCCTAACCCTAACCCTTCCCCGAAGCCTGACCCTCAAACGTCCCCTACTCCTAACCCGTACGCTAACACTAACCCGCGCCCTCACACACACGCTCCCCCTAAAGCGTTGCCGTACCCTCACCTGGACCCTAAACCGTCCCTGTCCCGTAACCCTAACCCTAGCCCGAACCCTAACCCTAACCCTTCCCCGAAGCCTGACCCTCACCCGTCCCCTAATCCTAATCCGTACGCTAACACTAACCCGCGCCCTCACACGAATGCTCCCCCTAAAGCGTTGTCGTACCCTCACCTGGACCCTAAACCATCCCCGTCGCCTAACCCTAACCCTAGCCCGAACCCTAACCCTAACCCTTCCCCGAAGCCTGACCCTCACCCGTCCCCTAATCCTAACCCGTACGCTAACACTAACCCGTGCCCTCACACGCACTCTCCCGCTAAAGCGTTGCCGTACCCTCACCTGGACCCTAAACCATCCCCGTCCCCTAACCCTAACCCTAGCCCGAACCCTAACCCTAACCCTTCCCCGAAGCCTGACCCTCACCAGTCCCCTAATCCTAACCAGTACGCTAACACTAACCCTCGCCCTCAAGCGCACGCTCCCCCTAAAGCGTTGCCGTACCCTCACCTGGACCCTAAACCGTCCCCGTCCCCTAACCCAAACCCTAGACCGAACCCTAACCCTAACCCTTCCCCGAAGCCTGACCCTCAAACGTCCCCTACTCCTAACACGTACGCTAACACTAACCCGCGCCCTCAAACACACGGTCCCCCTAAAGCGTTGCCGTACCCTCACCTGGACCCTAAACCGTCCCTGTCCCGTAACCATTACCCTAGCCCGAACCCTAACCCTAACCCTTCCCCGAAGCCTGACCCTCACCCGTCCCCTAATCCTAACCCGTACGCTAACACTAACCCGCGCCCTCACGCGCACGCTCCCCATAAAGCGTTGCCGTACCCTCACCTGGACCCTAAACCGTCCCCGTCCCCTAACCCTAACCCTAGCCCGAACCCTAACCCTAACCCTTCCCCGAAGCCTGACCCTCACCCGTCCCCTAATCCTAACCCGTACGCTAACACTAACCCGTGCCCTCACACGCACACTCCCGCTAAAGCGTTGCCGTACCCTCACCTGGACCCTAAACCATCCGCGTCCCCTAACCCTAACCCTAGCCCTAACCCTAACCCTGACCCTTCCCTGAAGCCTGACCCTCACCCGTCACCTAATCCTAACGTGTACGCTAACACTAACCCGCGACCTCACACGCACGCTCCCCCTAAAGCGTTGCCGTACCCTCACCTGGACCCTAAACCGTCCCCGTCCCCTAACCCTAACCCTAGCCCGAACCCTAACCCTAACCCTTCCCCGAAGCCTGACCCTCACCCGTCCCCTAATCCTAACCCGTATGCTAACACTAACCCGCGCCCTCACACGCACACTCCCCCTAAAGCGTTGCCGTACCCTCACCTGGACCCTAAACCGTCCCCGTCCCCTAACCCTAACCCTAGCCCGAACCCTAACCCTAACCCTTCCCCGAAGCCTGACCCTCACCCGTCCCCTAATCCTAACCCGTACGCTAACACTAACCCGCGCCCTCACACCCACGCTCCCCCTAAAGCATTGCCGTACCCTTACCTGGACCCTAAACCGTGCCCGTCCCCTAACCCTAACCCTAGCCCGAACCCTAACCCTAACCCTTCCCCGAAGCCTGACCCTCACCCGTCCCCTAATCCTAACCCGTACGCTAACACTAACCCGCACTCTCACATGCACGCTCCCCCTAAAGAGTTGCCTTACCCTCACCTGGACACTAAACCGTCCCCGTCCCCTAACCCTAACCCTAGCCCGAACCCTAACCCTAACCCTTCCCCGAAGCCTGACCCTCACCCGTCCCCTAATCCTAAGCCGTACGCTAACACTAACCCGCGCCCTCACACGCACGCTCCCCCTAAAGCGTTGCCGTACCCTCACCTGGACCCTAAACCGTCCCCGTCCCCTAACGCTAACCCTAGACCGAACCCTAACCTTAAACCTTCCCCGAGGCCTGACCCTCACCCGTCCGCTAATCCTAACCCGTACGCTAACACTAACCCGTGCCCTCACACGCACGCTCCCCCTACAGCGTTGCCGTACCCTCACCTGGACCCTAAACCGTCCCCATCCCCTAACCCTAACCCTAGCCCGAACCCTAACCCTAACCCTTCCCCGAAGCCTGACCCTCACCCGTCCCCTAATCCTAAACCGTACGCTAACACTAACCCGCGCCCTCACACGCACACTCCCCCTAAAGCGTTGCTGTACCCTCACCTGGACCCTAAACCGTCCCTGTCCCGTAACCCTAACCCTAGCCCGAACCCTAAACCTAACACTTCCCCGAAGCCTGACCCTCACCCGTCCCCTAATCCTAACCAGCACGCTAACACTAACCCGCGCCCTGACACGCACACTTCCCCTAAAGCGTTGCCGTACCCTCACCTGGACCCTAAACCGTCCCCGTCCCCTAACCCTAACCATAGCCCGAACCCTAACCCTAACCCTTCCCCGAAGCCTGACCCTCACCCGTCCCCTAATCCTAACCCGTACGCTAACACTACCCCGCGCCCTCACACGCACGCTGCCCCTAAAGCGTTGCCGTACCCTCACCTGCACCCTAAACCATCCCCGTCCCCTAACCCTAACCCTAGCCCGAACCCTAACCCTAACCCTTCCCCGAAGCCTGACCCTCACCCGTCCCCTAATCCTAACCCGTACGATAACACTAACCCACGCCCTCACACGCACGCTCCCCCTAAAGCGTTACCGTACCCTCACCTGGACCCTAAACCGTCCCAGTTCCCTAACCCTAACCCTAGCCCGAACCCTATCCCTAACACTTCCCCGAAGCCTGACCCTCAACCGTCCGCTAATCCTAACCCGTACGCTAACACTAACCCGCGCCCTCACACGCACGCTCCCACTAAAGCGTTGCCGTACCCTCACCTGGACCCTAAACCGTCCCTGTCCCGTAACCCTAACCCTAGCCCGAACCCTAACCCTAACCCTTCCCCGAAGCCTGACCCTCACCTGTCCCCTAATCCTAACCCGTACGCTAACACTAACCCGCGCCCTCACACGCACGCTCCCCCTAAAGCGTTGCCGTACCCTCACCTGGACCCTAAACCGTCCCCGTCTCCTAGCCCTAACCCTAGCCCGAACCCTAACCCTAACCCTTCCCCGAAGCCTGACCCTCACCCGTCCCATAATCCTAACCCGTACGCTAACACTAACCCGCACCCTCACACGCACGCTCCCCCTAAAGCGTTGCCGTACCCTCAACTGGACCCTAAACCGTCCCCGTCCCCTAACCATAACCCTAGCCCGAACCCTAACACTAACCCTTCCCCGAAGCCTGACCCTCACCCGTCCCCTAATCCTAACCTGTACGCTAACACTAACCCGCGCCCTCACACGCACGCTCCCCCTAAAGCGTTGCCGTACCCTCACCTGGACTCTACACCGTCCCCGTCCCCTAACCCTAACCCTAGCCCGAACCCTAACCCTAACACTTCCCCGAAGTCTGACCCTCACCTGTCCCCTAAATCTAACACGAACGCTAACACTAACCCGAGCCCTCACACGCACGCTGCCCCTAAAGCGTTGCCGTACTCTTACCGGGACCCTAAACCGTCCCCATCCCCTAACCCTAACCCTAGCCCGAACCCTAACCCTAACCCTTCCCCAAAGCCTGACCCTCACCCGTCCCCTAATCCTAACCCGTACGCTTACACTAACCCGCGCCCTCACACGCACGCTCCCCCTAAAGCGTTGCCGTACCCTCACCTGGACCCTCAACCGTCCCCGTCCCCTAACCCTAACCCGAGCCCGAACCCTAACCCTAACCCTTCCCCGAAGCCTGACCCTCACCCGTCCCCTAATCCTAACCCGTACGCTAACACTAACCCGCGCCCTCACACGCACGCTCCCCCTAAAGCGTTGCCGTACCCTCACCTGGACCCTAAACCGTCCCCGTCACCTAACCCTAACCCTAGCCCGAACCCTAACCCTAACCCTTCCCCGAAGCCTGACCCTCACCCGTCCCCTAATCCTAACCCGTACGCTAACAGTAACCCGCGCCCTCACACGCACGCTCCACCTAAAGCGTTGCCGTACCCTCACCTAGAACCTAAACCGTCCCCGTCCCCTAACCCTAACCCTAGCCCGAACCCTAACCCTAACCCTTCCCCGAAGCCTGACCCTCACCCGTCCCCTAATCCTAACCCGTACGCTAACACTAACCCGCGCCCTCACAGGCACGCTCCCCCTAAAGCGTTGCTGTACCCTCACCTGGACCCTAAACCATCCCCGTCACCTAACCCTAACCCTAGCCCGAACCCTAACCCTAACCCTTCCCCGAAGCCTGACCCTCACCCGTCCCCTAATCCTAAACCGTACGCTAACACTAACCCGCGCCCTCACACGCACACTCCCCCTAAAGCGTTGCCGTACCCTCACCTGGACCCTAAACCGTCCCCGTCCCCTAACCCTAACCCTAGCCCGAACCCTAACCCTAACCCTTCCCTGAAGCCTGACCCTCACCCGTCCCCTAATCCTAACCCGTACGCTAACAATAACCCACGCCCTCACACGCACGCTCCACCTAAAGCGTTGCCGTACCCTCACCTGGACCCTAAACCGTCCCCGTCCCCTAACCCTAACCCTAGCCCGAACCCTAACCCTATCCCTTCCCCGAAGCCTGACCCTTACCCGTCCCCTAATCCTAACCCGTACGCTAACACTAACCCGCGCCCTCTCACGCACGCTCCCCCTGAAGCGTTGCCGTACCCTCACCTGGACCCTAAACCGTCCCCGTCCCGTAACCCTAACCCTAGCCCGAACCCTGTCTTTAACCCTTCCCCGAAGCCTGACCCTCACCCGTCCCCTAATCCTAACCCGTACGCTAACACTAACCCGCGCCCTCACACGCACGCTCCCCCTAAAGCGTTGCCTTACCCTCACCTGGACTCTAAACCGTCCCCGTCCCCTAACCCTAACCCTAGCCCGAACCCTAACCCTAACCCTTCCCCGAAGCCTGACCCTAACCCGTCACCTAAACCTAACACGAACGCTAACACTAACCTGAACCCTCACACGCACGCTGCCCTTAAAGCGTTGCCGTACTTTTACCTGGACCCTAAACCGTCCCCATCCCCTAACCCTAACCCTAGTCCGAACCCTAACCCTAACCCTTCCCCAAAGCCTGACCCTCACCCGTCCCCTAATCCTAACCTGTACGCTAACACTACCCCGCGCCCTCACATGCACGCTCCCACTAAAGCGTTGCCGTACCCTCACCTGGACCCTAAACCGTCCCCGTCACCTAACATTAACCCTAGCCTGAAACCTAACCGTAGCCCTTCCCCGAAGCATGACCCTCACCCATCCCCTAATCCTAACCAGTACGCTAACACTAACCCGCGCCCTCACACGCACGCTCCCCCTAAAGCGTTGCCGTACCCTTACCTGGACCCTAAACCGTGCCCGTCCCCTAACCCTAACCCTAGCCCGAACCCTAACCCTAACCCTTCCCCGAAGCCTGACCCTCACCCGTCCCCTAATCCTAACCCGTACGCTAACACTAACCCGCACTCTCACATGCACGCTCCCCCTAAAACGTTGCCATACCCTCACCTGGACTCTAAGCTGTCCCCGTCACCTAACCCTAACCCTAGCCCGAACCCTAACCCTAACCCTTCCCCGAAGCCTGACCCTCACCCGTCCCCTAATCCTAACCCGTACGCTAACACTAACCCGCGCCCTCACACGCACGCTCCCCCTAAAGCGTTGCCGTACCCTCACCTGGACCCTAAACCGTCCCCGTCCCCTAACCCTAACCCTAGCCCGAACCCTAACCCTAACCCTTCCCCGAAGCCTGACCCTCACCCATCCCCTAATCCTAACCCGTACGCTAACAGTAACCCGCGCCCTCACACGCACGCTCCACATAAAGCGTTGCCGTACCCTCAACTGGAACCTAAACCGTCCCCGTCCCCTAACCCTAACCCTAGCCCGAACCCTAACCCTAACCCTTCCCCGAAGCCTGACCCTCACCCGTCCCCTAATCCTAACCCGTACGCTAACACTAACCCGCGCCCTCACAGGCACGCTCCCCCTAAAGCGTTGCTGTACCCTCACCTGGACCCTAAACCATCCCCGTCACCTAACCCTAACCCTAGCCCGAACCCTAACCCTAACCCTTCCCCGAAGCCTGACCCTCACCCGTCCCCTAATCCTAAACCGTACGCTAACACTAACCCGCGCCCTCACACGCACACTCCCCCTAAAGCGTTGCTGTACCCTCACCTGGACCCTAAACCGTCCCCGTCCCCTAACCCTAACCCTAGCCCGAACCCTAACCCTAACCCTTCCCTGAAGCCTGACACTCACCCGTCCCCTAATCCTAACCCGTACGCTAACAATATCCCGCGCCCTCACTCGCACGCTCCACCTAAAACGTTGCCGTACCCTCACCTGGACCCTAAACCGTCCCCGTCCCCTAACCCTAACCCTAGCCCGAACCCTAACCCTATCCCTTCCCCGAAGCCTGACCCTTACCCGTCCCCTAATCCTAACCCGTACGCTAACACTAACCAGCGCCCTCACACGCACGCTCCCCCTAAAGGGTTGCCGTACCCTCACCTTGACCCTAAACCGTCCCCGTCCCCTAACCCTAGCCCGAACTCTAACCCTAACCCTTCCCCGAAGCCTGACCCTCACCCGTCCCCTAATCCTAAGCCGTATGCTAACACTAACCCGCGCCCTCACACGCACGCTCCCCCTAAAGCGTTGCCATACCCTCACCTGGACTCTAAATCGTCCCCGTCCCCTAACCCTAACCCTAGCCCGAACCCTTACCCTAACCCTTCCCCGAAGCCTGACCCTCACCCGTCCTCTAAACCTAACACGTACGCTAACACTAACCCCCGCCCTCACACGCACGCTCCCCTTAAAGCGTTGCCGTACTCTTACCTGGACCCTAAACCGTCCCCATCCCCTAACCCTAACCCTAGCCCGAACTCTAACCCTAACCATTCCCCAAAGCCTGACCCTCACCCGTCCCCTAATCCTAACCCGTACGCTAACACTACCTCGCGCCCTCACACGCACGCTCCCCCTAAAGCGTTGCCATACCCTCACCTGGACCCTAAACCGTCCCCGTCCCCTAACCCTAACCCTAGCCCGAACCCTAACCCTAACCCTTCCCCGAAGCATGACCCTCACCCGTCCCCTAATCCTAACCCGTACGCTAACACTAACCCGCGCCCTCACACGCACGCTCCCCCTAAAGCGTTGCCGTACCCTCACCTGGACCCTAAACCGTGCCCGTCCCCTAACCCTAACCCTAGCCCGAACCCTGTCTTTAACCCTTCCCCGAAGCCTGACCCTCACCCGTCCCCTAATCCTAACCCGTACGCTAACACTAACCCACGCCCTCACAGGCACGCTCCCCCTAAAGCGTTGCCGTACCCTCACCTGGACTTAAACCGTCCCCGTCCCCTAACCCTAACCCTAGCCCGAACCCTAACCCTAACCCTTCCCCAAAGCCTGACCCTCACCCGTCACCTAAACCTAACACGAACGCTAACACTAACCTGAGCCCTCACACGCACGCTGCCCTTAAAGCGTTGCCGTACTTTTACCTGGACCCTAAACCGTCCCCATCCCCTAACCCTAACCCTAGCCCGAACCCTAAACCTAACCCTTCCCCAAAGCCTGACCCTCACCCGTCCCCTAATCCTAACCTGTACGCTAACACTACCCCGCGCCCTCACACGCACGCTCCCCCTAAAGCGTTGCCGTACCCTCACCTGGACCCTAAACCGTCCCCGTCCCCTAAACCTAACCCTAGCCCGAACCCTAACCCTAACCCTTCCCCGAAGCCTGACCCTCACCCGTCCCCTAATCCTAACCCGTACGCTAACACTAACCCGCGCCCTCAAACGCACGCTCCCCCTAAAGCGTTGCCGTACCCTTACCTGGACCCTAAACCTTGCCCGTCCCCTAACCCTAACCCTAGCCCGAACCCTAACCCTAACCCTTCCCCGAAGCCTGACCCTCACCCGTCCCCTAATCCTAACCCGTACGCTTACACTAACCCGCGCCCTCACACGCACGCTCCACCTAAAGCGTTGCCGTACCCTCACCTGGACCGTAAACCGTCCCCGTCCCCTAACCCTAACCCTAGCCCGAACCCTAACCCTAACCCTTCCCCGAAGCCTGACCCTCACCCGTCCCCTAATCCTAACCCGTACGCTAACACTAACCCGCGCCCTCACACGCACGCTCCCCCTAAAGCGTTGCCGTACCCTCACCTGGACCCTAAACCGTCCCCGTCCCCTAACCCTAACCCTAGCCCGAACCCTAACCCTAACCCTTCCCCGAAGCCTGACCCTCACCCGTCCCCTAATCCTAACCCGTACGCTAACACTAACCCGCGCCCTCACACGCACGCTCCCCCTAAAGCGTTGCCGTACCCTCACCTGGACCCTAAACCGTCCCCGTCCCCTAACCCTAGCCCGAACCCTAACCCTAACCCTTCCCCGAAGCCTGACCCTCACCCGTCCCCTAATCCTAACCCGTACGCTAACACTAACCCGCGCCCTCACACGAACGGTCCCCCTAAAGCGTTGCCGTACCCTCACCTGGACCCTAAACGGTCCCCGTCCCCTAACCCTAACTCTAGCCCGAACCCTAACCCTAACCCTTCCCCGAAGCCTGACACTCACCCGTCCCCGAATCCTAACCCGTACGCTAACACTAACCCGCGCCCTCACACGCACGCTCCCCCTAAAGCATTGCCGTACCCTCACCTGGACCCTAAACCGTCCCCGTCCCCTAACACTAACTCTAGCCCGAACCCTAACCCTAACCCTTCCCCGAAGCATGACCCTCACCCGTCCCCTAATCCTAACCCGTACGCTAACACTAACCCGCGCCCTCACACGCACGCTCCCCCTAAAGCGTTGCCGTACCCTCACCTGGACCCTAAACCGTCCCCGTCCCCTAACCCTTACCCTAGCCCGAACCCTAACCGTAACCCTTCCCCGAAGCCTGACCCTCACCCGTCCCCTAATCCTAACCCGTACGCTAACACTAACCCACGCCCTCACACGCACGCTCCCCCTAAAGCGTTGCCGTACCCTCACCTGGACCCTAAACCGTCCCCATCCCCTAACCCTAACCCTAGCCCGAACTCTAACCCTAACCCTTCCCCGAAGCCTGACCCTCACCCGTCCCCTAATCCTAACCCGTACGCTAACACTAACCCGCGCCCGCACACGCACTGTCCCCCTAAAACGTTGCCGTACCCTCACCTGGACCCTAAACCGTCCCCGTCCCCTAACCCTAACCCTAGCCCGAACCCTAACCCTAACCCTTCCCCGAAGCCTGACCCTCACCCGTCTCCTAATCCTAACCCGTACGCTAACACTAAGCCACGCCCTCACACGCACGCTCCCCCTAAAACGTTGCCGTACCCTCACCTGGACCCTAAACCGTCCCCGTCCCCTAACCCTAACCCTAGCCCGAACCCTAACCCTAACCCTTCCCCGAAGCCTGACCCTCACCCGTCCCCTAATCCTAACCCGTACGCTAACACTAACACTCGCTCTCACACGCACGCTCCCCCTAAAGCGTTGCCATACCCTCACCTGGACCCTAAACCGTCCCCGTCCCCTAACCCTAACCCTAGCCCGAACCCTAACCCTAACCCTTCCCTGAAGCCTGACCCTCAACCGTCCCCTACTCCTAACCCGTACGCTAACACTAACCCGCGCCCTCACACACACGATCCCCCTAAAGTGTTGCCGTACCCGCACCTGGACCCTAAGCCGTCCCTGTCCCGTAACCCTAACCCTAGGCCGAACCCTAACCCTAACCCTTCCCCGAAGCCTGACCCTCACCCGTCCCCTAATCCTAACCCGTATGCTAACACTAACCCGCGCCCTCACAGGCACGCTCCCCCTAAAGCGTTGCCGTACCCTCACCTGGACCCTAAACCGTCCCCGTCCCCTAACCCTAACCCTAGCCCGAACCGTAACCCTATCCCTTCCCCGAAGCCTGACCCTCACCTGTCCCCTAATCCTAACCCGTACGCTAACACTAACCCGCGCCCTCACAAGCACGCTCCCCCTAAAGCGTTGATGTACCCTCACCTGGACCCTCAACCGTCCCCGTCCCCTAACCCTAACCCTAGCTCAAACCCTAACCCTAACCCTTCCCCGAAGCCTGACCCTCACCCGTCCCCTAATCCTAACCCGTACGCTAACACTAACCCGCGCCCTCACACGCACGCTCCCCTTAAGCGTTGCCGTACCCTCACCTGGACCCTAAACCGTCCCCGTCCCCTAACCCTAACCCTAGCCTGAACCCTAACACTAACCCTTCCCCGAAGCCTGACCCTCACCCGTCCCCTAATCCTAACCCGTACGCTAACACTAACCCGCGCCCTCACATGCACGCTCCACCTAAAGCGTTGCCGTACCCTCACCTGAAACCTAAACCGTCCCCGTCCCCTAACCCTAACCCTAGCCCGAACCCTAACCCTAACCCTTCCCCGAAGCCTGACCCTCACCCGTCCCTTAATCCTGACCCGTACGCTAACACTAACCCGCGCCCTCACACGCACGCTCCCCCTAAAGCGTTGCCGTACCCTTACCTGGACCCTAAACCGTCCCCGTCCCCTAACCCTAGCCCTAGCCCGAACCCTAACCCTGACCCTTCCCCGAAGCCTGACCCTCACCCGTCCCCTATTCCTAAACCGTACGCTAACACTGACCCGCGCCCTCACACGCACACTCCCCCTAAAGCGTTGCCGTACCCTCACCTGGACCCTAAACCGTCCCCGTCCCCTAACCCTAACCCTAGCCCGAACCCTAACCCTAACCCTTCCCTGAAGCCTGACCCTCACCCGTCCCCTAATCCTAACCCGTACGCTAACACTAACCCGCGCCCTCACATGCACGCTCCCCCTAAAGCGTTGCCGTACCCTCACCTGGACCCTAAACCGTCCCCGTCCCCTAACCCTAACCCTAGCCCGAACCCTAACCCTAACCCTTCCCCGAAGCCTGACCCTCACCCGTCCCCTAATCCTAACCCGTACGCTAACACTAACCCGCGCCCTCACACGCACGCTCCCCCTAAAGCGTTGCCATACCCTCACCTGGACTCTAAACCGTCCCCGTCCCCTAACCCTAACCCTAGCCAGAACCCTAACCCTAACTCTTCCCCGAAACCTGACCCTCACCCGTCCTCTAAACCTAACACGTACGCTAACACTAACCCCCGCCCTCACACGCACGCTCCCCTTAAAGCGTTGCCGTACTCTTACCTGGACCCTAAACCGTCCCCATCCCCTAACCCTAACCCTAGCCCGAACCCTAACCCTAACCCTTCCCCAAAGCCTGACCCTCACCCGTCCCCTAATCCTAACCCGTACGCTAACACTACCCCGCGCCCTCACACGCACGCTCCCCCTAAAGCGTTGCCGTACCCTCACCTGGACCCTAAACCGTCCCCGTCACCTAACCCTAACCCTAGCCCGAACCCTAACCCTAACCCTTCCCCGAAGCATGACCTTCACCCGTCCCCTAATCCTAACCCGTACGCTAACACTAACCCGCGCCCTCACACGCACGCTCCCCCTAAAGTGTTGCCGTACCCTCACCTGGACCCTAAACCGTCCCCGTCCCCTAAACCTAACCCTAGCCCGAACCCTAACCCTAACCCTTCCCCGAAGCCTGACCCTCACCCGTCCCCTAATCCGAACCCGTACGCTAACACTAACCCGCGCCCTCACACGCACGCTCCCCCTAAAGCGTTGCCGTACCCTCACCTGGACCCTAAACGGTCCCCGTCCCCTAACCCTAACTCTAGCCCGAACCCTAACCCTAACCCTTCCCCGAAGCCTGACACTCACCCGTCCCCTAATCCTAACCCGTACGCTAACACTAACCCGCGCCCTCACACGCACGCTCCCCCTAAAGCCTTGCCGTAACCTCACCTGGACCCTAAACCGTCCCCGTCCCCTAACACTAACTCTAGCCCGAACCGTAACCCTAACCCTTCCCCGAAGCATGACCCTCACCCGTCCCCTAATCCTAACCCGTACGCTAACACTAACCCGCGCCCTCACACGCACGCTCCCCCTAAAGCGTTGCCGTACCCTCACCTGGACCCTAAACCGTCCCCGTCCCCTAACCCTAACCCTAGCCCGAACCCTAACCGTAACCCTTCCCCGAAGCCTGACCCTCACCCGTACCATAATCCTAACCCGTACGCTAACACTAACCCACGCCCTCACACGCACGCTCCCCCTAAAGCGTTGCCGTACCCTCACCTGTACCCTAAACCGTCCCCGTCCCCTAACCCTAGCCCTAGCCCGAACCCTAACCCTAACCCTTCCCCGAAGCCTGACCCTCACCCGTCCCCTAATCCTAAACCGTACGCTAACACTGACCCGCGCCCTCACACGCACACTCCCCCTAAAGCGTTGCCGTACCCTCACCTGGACCCTAAACCGTCCCCGTCCCCTAACCCTAACCCTAGCCCGAACCCTAACCCTAACCCTTCCCCGAAGCCTGACCCTCACCCGTCCCCTAATCCTAACCCGTACGCTAACACTAACCCGCACTCTCACATGCACGCTCCCCCTAAAACGTTGCCATACCCTCACCTGGACTCTAAGCTGTCCCCGTCACCTAACCCTAACCCTAGCCCGAACCCTAACCCTAACCCTTCCCCGAAGCCTGACCCTCACCCGTCCCCTAATCCTAACCCGTACGCTAACACTAACCCGCGCCCTCACACGCACGCTCCCCCTAAAGCGTTGCCGTACCCTCACCTGGACCCTAAACCGTCCCCGTCCCCTAACCCTAACCCTAGCCCGAACCCTAACCCTAACCCTTCCCCGAAGCCTGACCCTCACCCATCCCCTAATCCTAACCCGTACGCTAACAGTAACCCGCGCCCTCACACGCACGCTCCACATAAAGCGTTGCCGTACCCTCAACTGGAACCTAAACCGTCCCCGTCCCCTAACCCTAACCCTAGCCCGAACCCTAACCCTAACCCTTCCCCGAAGCCTGACCCTCACCCGTCCCCTAATCCTAACCCGTACGCTAACACTAACCCGCGCCCTCACAGGCACGCTCCCCCTACAGCGTTGCTGTACCCTCACCTGGACCCTAAACCATCCCCGTCACCTAACCCTAACCCTAGCCCGAACCCTAACCCTAACCCTTCCCCGAAGCCTGACCCTCACCCGTCCCCTAATCCTAAACCGTACGCTAACACTAACCCGCGCCCTCACACGCACACTCCCCCTAAAGCGTTGCTGTACCCTCACCTGGACCCTAAACCGTCCCCGTCCCCTAACCCTAACCCTAGCCCGAACCCTAACCCTAACCCTTCCCTGAAGCCTGACACTCACCCGTCCCCTAATCCTAACCCGTACGCTAACAATATCCCGCGCCCTCACTCGCACGCTCCACCTAAAACGTTGCCGTACCCTCACCTGGACCCTAAACCGTCCCCGTCCCCTAACCCTAACCCTAGCCCGAACCCTAACCCTATCCCTTCCCCGAAGCCTGACCCTTACCCGTCCCCTAATCCTAACCCGTACGCTAACACTAACCAGCGCCCTCACACGCACGCTCCCCCTAAAGGGTTGCCGTACCCTCACCTTGACCCTAAACCGTCCCCGTCCCCTAACCCTAGCCCGAACTCTAACCCTAACCCTTCCCCGAAGCCTGACCCTCACCCGTCCCCTAATCCTAAGCCGTACGCTAACACTAACCCGCGCCCTCACACGCACGCTCCCCCTAAAGCGTTGCCATACCCTCACCTGGACTCTAAAACGTCCCCGTCCCCTAACCCTAACCCTAGCCCGAACCCTTACCCTAACCCTTCCCCGAAGCCTGACCCTCACCCGTCCTCTAAACCTAACACGTACGCTAACACTAACCCCCGCCCTCACACGCACGCTCCCCTTAAAGCGTTGCCGTACTCTTACCTGGACCCTAAACCGTCCCCATCCCCTAACCCTAACCCTAGCCCGAACTCTAACCCTAACCATTCCCCAAAGCCTGACCCTCACCCGTCCCCTAATCCTAACCCGTACGCTAACACTACCTCGCGCCCTCACACGCACGCTCCCCCTAAAGCGTTGCCATACCCTCACCTGGACCCTAAACCGTCCCCGTCCCCTAACCCTAACCCTAGCCCGAACCCTAACCCTAACCCTTCCCCGAAGCATGACCCTCACCCGTCCCCTAATCCTAACCCGTACGCTAACACTAACCCGCGCCCTCACACGCACGCTCCCCCTAAAGCGTTGCCGTACCCTCACCTGGACCCTAAACCGTGCCCGTCCCCTAACCCTAACCCTAGCCCGAACCCTGTCTTTAACCCTTCCCCGAAGCCTGACCCTCACCCGTCCCCTAATCCTAACCCGTACGCTAACACTAACCCACGCCCTCACAGGCACGCTCCCCCTAAAGCGTTGCCGTACCCTCACCTGGACTCTAAACCGTCCCCGTCCCCTAACCCTAACCCTAGCCCGAACCCTAACCCTAACCCTTCCCCAAAGCCTGACCCTCACCCGTCACCTAAACCTAACACGAACGCTAACACTAACCTGAGCCCTCACACGCACGCTGCCCTTAAAGCGTTGCCGTACTTTTACCTGGACCCTAAACCGTCCCCATCCCCTAACCCTAACCCTAGCCCGAACCCTAAACCTAACCCTTCCCCAAAGCCTGACCCTCACCCGTCCCCTAATCCTAACCTGTACGCTAACACTACCCCGCGACCTCACATGCACGCTCCCCCTAAAGCGTTGCCGTACCCTCACCTGGACCCTAAACCGTCCCCGTCACCTAACCTTAACCCTAGCCTGAAACCTAACCGTAGCCCTTCCCCGAAGCATGACCCTCACCCATCCCCTAATCCTAACCAGTACGCTAACACTAACCCGCGCCCTCACACGCACGCTCCCCCTAAAGCGTTGCCGTACCCTCACCTGGACCCTAAACCGTCCCCGTCCCCTAACCCTAACCCTAGCCCGAACCCTAACCCTAACCCTTCCCCGAAGCCTGACCCTCACCCGTCCCCTAATCCTAACCCGTACGCTAACACTAACCCACGCCCTCACACGCACGCTCCCCCTAAAGCGTTGCCGTACCCTCACCTGGACCCTAAACCGTCCCGATCCCCTAACCCTAACCCTAGCCCGAACTCTAACCCTAACCCTTCCCCGAAGCCTGACCCTCACCCGTCCCCTAATCCTAACCCGTACGCTAACACTAACCCGCGCCCGCACACGCACTGTCCCCCTAAAGCGTTGCCGTACCCTCACCTGGACCCTAAACCGTCCCCGTCCCCTAACCCTAACCCTAGCCCGAACCCTAACCCTAACCCTTCCCCGAAGCCTGACCCTCACCCGTCTCCTAATCCTAACCCGTACGCTAACACTAAGCCACGCCCTCACACGCACGCTCCCCCTAAAACGTTGCCGTACCCTCACCTGGACCCTAAACCGTCCCCGTCCCCTAACCCTAACCCTAGCCCGAACCCTAACCATAACCCTTCCCCGAAGCCTGACCCTCACCCGTCCCCTAATCCTAACCCGTACGCTAACACTAACACTCGCTCTCACACGCACGCTCCCCCTAAAGCGTTGCCATACCCTCACCTGGACCCTAAACCGTCCCCGTCCCCTAACCCTAACCCTAGCCCGAACCCTAACCCTAACCCTTCCCTGAAGCCTGACCCTCAACCGTCCCCTACTCCTAACCCGTACGCTAACACTAACCCGCGCCCTCACACACACGATCCCCCTAAAGTGTTGCCGTACCCGCACCTGGACCCTAAGCCGTCCCTGTCCCGTAACCCTAACCCTAGGCCGAACCCTAACCCTAACCCTTCCCCGAAGCCTGACCCTCACCCGTCCCCTAATCCTAACCCGTATGCTAACACTAACCCGCGCCCTCACAGGCACGCTCCCCCTAAAGCGTTGCCGTACCCTCACCTGGACCCTAAACCGTCCCCGTCCCCTAACCCTAACCCTAGCCCGAACCGTAACCCTATCCCTTCCCCGAAGCCTGACCCTCACCTGTCCCCTAATCCTAACCCGTACGCTAACACTAACCCGCGCCCTCACAAGCACGCTCCCCCTAAAGCGTTGATGTACCCTCACCTGGACCCTCAACCGTCCCCGTCCCCTAACCCTAACCCTAGCTCAAACCCTAACCCTAACCCTTCCCCGAAGCCTGACCCTCACCCGTCCCCTAATCCTAACCCGTACGCTAACACTAACCCGCGCCCTCACACGCACGCTCCCCTTAAGCGTTGCCGTACCCTCACCTGGACCCTAAACCGTCCCCGTCCCCTAACCCTAACCCTAGCCTGAACCCTAACACTAACCCTTCCCCGAAGCCTGACCCTCACCCGTCCCCTAATCCTAACCCGTACGCTAACACTAACCCGCGCCCTCACATGCACGCTCCACCTAAAGCGTTGCCGTACCCTCACCTGAAACCTAAACCGTCCCCGTCCCCTAACCCTAACCCTAGCCCGAACCCTAACCCTAACCCTTCCCCGAAGCCTGACCCTCACCCGTCCCTTAATCCTGACCCGTACGCTAACACTAACCCGCGCCCTCACACGCACGCTCCCCCTAAAGCGTTGCCGTACCCTTACCTGGACCCTAAACCGTCCCCGTCCCCTAACCCTAGCCCTAGCCCGAACCCTAACCCTGACCCTTCCCCGAAGCCTGACCCTCACCCGTCCCCTAATCCTAAACCGTACGCTAACACTGACCCGCGCCCTCACACGCACACTCCCCCTAAAGCGTTGCCGTACCCTCACCTGGACCCTAAACCGTCCCCGTCCCCTAACCCTAACCCTAGCCCGAACCCTAACCCTAACCCTTCCCTGAAGCCTGACCCTCACCCGTCCCCTAATCCTAACCCGTACGCTAACACTAACCCGCGCCCTCACATGCACGCTCCCCCTAAAGCGTTGCCGTACCCTCACCTGGACCCTAAACCGTCCCCGTCCCCTAACCCTAACCCTAGCCCGAACCCTAACCCTAACCCTTCCCCGAAGCCTGACCCTCACCCGTCCCCTAATCCTAACCCGTACGCTAACACTAACCCGCGCCCTCACACGCACGCTCCCCCTAAAGCGTTGCCATACCCTCACCTGGACTCTAAACCGTCCCCGTCCCCTAACCCTAACCCTAGCCAGAACCCTAACCCTAACTCTTCCCCGAAACCTGACCCTCACCCGTCCTCTAAACCTAACACGTACGCTAACACTAACCCCCGCCCTCACACGCACGCTCCCCTTAAAGCGTTGCCGTACTCTTACCTGGACCCTAAACCGTCCCCATCCCCTAACCCTAACCCTAGCCCGAACCCTAACCCTAAACCTTCCCCAAAGCCTGACCCTCACCCGTCCCCTAATCCTAACCCGTACGCTAACACTACCCCGCGCCCTCACACGCACGCTCCCCCTAAAGCGTTGCCGTACCCTCACCTGGACCCTAAACCGTCCCCGTCACCTAACCCTAACCCTAGCCCGAACCCTAACCCTAACCCTTCCCCGAAGCATGACCTTCACCCGTCCCCTAATCCTAACCCGTACGCTAACACTAACCCGCGCCCTCACACGCACGCTCCCCCTAAAGTGTTGCCGTACCCTCACCTGGACCCTAAACCGTCCCCGTCCCCTAAACCTAACCCTAGCCCGAACCCTAACCCTAACCCTTCCCCGAAGCCTGACCCTCACCCGTCCCCTAATCCGAACCCGTACGCTAACACTAACCCGCGCCCTCACACGCACGCTCCCCCTAAAGCGTTGCCGTACCCTCACCTGGACCCTAAACGGTCCCCGTCCCCTAACCCTAACTCTAGCCCGAACCCTAACCCTAACCCTTCCCCGAAGCCTGACACTCACCCGTCCCCTAATCCTAACCCGTACGCTAACACTAACCCGCGCCCTCACACGCACGCTCCCCCTAAAGCCTTGCCGTAACCTCACCTGGACCCTAAACCGTCCCCGTCCCCTAACACTAACTCTAGCCCGAACCGTAACCCTAACCCTTCCCCGAAGCATGACCCTCAACCGTCCCCTAATCCTAACCCGTACGCTAACACTAACCCGCGCCCTCACACGCACGCTCCCCCTAAAGCGTTGCCGTACCCTCACCTGGACCCTAAACCGTCCCCGTCCCCTAACCCTAACCCTAGCCCGAACCCTAACCGTAACCCTTCCCCGAAGCCTGACCCTCACCCGTACCATAATCCTAACCCGTACGCTAACACTAACCCACGCCCTCACACGCACGCTCCCCCTAAAGCGTTGCCGTACCCTCACCTGTACCCTAAACCGTCCCCGTCCCCTAACCCTAGCCCTAGCCCGAACCCTAACCCTAACCCTTCCCCGAAGCCTGACCCTCACCCGTCCCCTAATCCTAAACCGTACGCTAACACTGACCCGCGCCCTCACACGCACACTCCCCCTAAAGCGTTGCCGTACCCTCACCTGGACCCTAAACCGTCCCCGTCCCCTAACCCTAACCCTAGCCCGAACCCTAACCCTAACCCTTCCCTGAAGCCTGACCCTCACCCGTCCCCTAATCCTAACCCGTACGCTAACACTAACCCGCGCCCTCACATGCACGCTCCCCCTAAAGCGTTGCCGTACCCTCACCTGGACCCTAAACCGTCCCCGTCCCCTAACCCTAACCCTAGCCCGAACCCTAACCCTAACCCTTCCCCGAAGCCTGACCCTCACCCGTCCCCTAATCCTAACCCGTACGCTAACACTAACCCGCGCCCTCACACGCACGCTCCCCCTAAAGCGTTGCCATACCCTCACCTGGACTCTAAACCGTCCCCGTCCCCTAACCCTAACCCTAGCCAGAACCCTAACCCTAACTCTTCCCCGAAACCTGACCCTCACCCGTCCTCTAAACCTAACACGTACGCTAACACTAACCCCCGCCCTCACACGCACGCTCCCCTTAAAGCGTTGCCGTACTCTTACCTGGACCCTAAACCGTCCCCATCCCCTAACCCTAACCCTAGCCCTAACCCTAACCCTAACCCTTCCCCAAAGCCTGACCCTCACCCGTCCCCTAATCCTAACCCGTACGCTAACACTACCCCGCGCCCTCACACGCACGCTCCCCCTAAAGTGTTGCCGTACCCTCACCTGGACCCTAAACCGTCCCCGTCCCCTAAACCTAACCCTAGCCCGAACCCTAACCCTAACCCTTCCCCGAAGCCTGACCCTCACCCGTCCCCTAATCCGAACCCGTACGCTAACACTAACCCGTGCCCTCACACGCATGCTCCCCCTAAAGCGTTGCCGTACCCTCACCTGGACCCTAAACCGTCCCCGTCCCCTAACCCTAACCCTAGCCCGAACCCTAACCCTAACCCTTCCCCGAAGCCTGACCCTCACCCGTCCCCGAATCCTAACCCGTACGCTAACACTAACCCGCGCTCTCACACGCACGCTCCCCCTAAAGCGTTGCCGTACCCTCACCTGGACCCTAAACCGTCCCCGTCCCCTAACCCTAGCCCTAGCCCGAACCCTAACCCTAACCCTTCCCCGAAGCCTGACCCTCACCCGTCCCCTAATCCTAACCCGTACGCTAACACTGACCCGCGCCCTCACACGCACACTCCCCCTAAAGCGTTGCCGTACCCTCACCTGGACCCTAAACCGTCCCCGTCCCCTAACCCTAACCCTAGCCCGAACCCTAACCCTAACCCTTCCCTGAAGCCTGACCCTCACCCGTCCCCTAATCCTAACCCGTACGCTAACAATAACTCACGCCCTCACACGCACGCTCCACCTAAAGTGTTGCCGTACCCTCACCTGGACCCTAAACCGTCCCCGTCCCCTAACCCTAACCCTAGCCCGAACCCTAACCCTAACCCTTCCCCGAAGCCTGACCCTTACCCGTCCCCTAATCCTAACCTGTACGCTAACACTAACCCGTGCCCTCACATGCACGCTCCCCCTAAAGCGTTGCCGTACCCTCACCTGGACCCTAAACCGTCCCCGTCCCCTAACCCTAACCCTAGCCCGAACCCTAACCCTAACCCTTCCCCGAAGCCTGACCCTCACCCGTCCCCTAATCCTAACCCGTACGCTAACACTAACCCGCGCCCTCACACGCACGCTCCCCCTAAAGCGTTGCCGTACCCTCACCTGGACCCTAAACCGTCCCCGTCCCCTAACCCTAACCCTAGCCCGAACCCTAACCCTAACTCTTCCCCGAAGCCTGACCCTCACCCGTCCTCTAAACCTAACACGTACGCTAACACTAACCCCCGCCCTCACACGCACGCTCCCCTTAAAGCGTTGCCGTACTCTTACCTGGACCCTAAACCGTCCCCATCCCCTAACCCTAACCCTAGCCCGAACCCTAACCCTAACCCTTCCCCAAAGCCTGACCCTCACCCGTCCCCTAATCCTAACCCGTACGCTAACACTACCCCGCGCCCTCACACGCACGCTCCCCCTAAAGCGTTGCTGTACCCTCACCTGGACCCTAAACCGTCCCCGTCACCTAACCCTAACCCTAGCGCGAACCCTAACCCTAACCCTTTCCCGAAGCATGACCCTCACCCGTCCCCTAATCCTAACCCGTACGCTAACACTAACCCGCGCCCTCACACGCACGCTCCCCCTAAAGCGTTGCCGTACCCTCACCTGAACCCTAAACCGTCCCCGTCCCCTAACCCTAACCCTAGCCCGAACCCTAACCCTAACCCTTCCCCGAAGCCTGACCCTCACCCGTCCCCTAATCCTAACCCGTACGCTAACACTAACCCGTGCCCTCACACGCACGCTCCCCCTAAAGCGTTGCCGTACCCTCACCTGGACCCTAAACCGTCCCCGTCCCCTAACCCTAACCCTAGCCCGAACCCTAACCCTAACCCTTCCCCGAAGCCTGACCCTCACCCGTCCCCTAATCCTAACCCGTACGCTAACACTAACCCGCGCCCTCACACGCACGCTCCCCCTAAAGCGTTGCCGTACCCTCACCTGGACCCTAAACCGTCCCCGTCCCGTAACCCTAACCCTAGCCCGAACCCTAACCCTAACCCTTCGCTGAAGCCTGACCCTCACCCGTCCCCTAATCCTAACCCGTACGCTAACACTAACCCGCGCCCTCACACGCACGCTCCCCCTAAAGCGTTGCCGTACCCTCACCTGGACCCTAAACCGTCCCCGTCCCCTAACCCTAACCCTAGCCCAAACCCTAACCCTAACCCTTCCCCGAAGCCTGACCCTCACCTGTCCCCTAATCCTAACCCGTACGCTAACACTAACCCGCGCCCTCACACGCACGCTCCCCCTAAAGCGTTGCCGTACCCTCACCTGGACCCTCAACCGTCCCCTAACCCTAACCCTAACCCTAGCCCGAACCCTAACCCTAACCCTTCCCCGAAGCCTGACCCTCACCCGTCCCCTAATCCGAACCCGTACGCTAACACTAACCCGCGCCCTCACACGCACGCTCCCCCTAAAGCGTTGCCGTACCCTCACCTGGACCCTAAACCGTCCCCGTACCCTAACCCTAACCCTAGCCCGAACCCTAACCCTAACCCTTTCCCGAAGCCTAACCCTCACTCGTCCCCTAATCCTAACCCGTACGCTAACACTAACCCGCGCCCTCACACGCACGCTCCCCCTAAAGCGTTGCCGTACCCTCACCTGGAACCTAAACCGTCCCCGTCCCCTAACCCTAACCTTAGCCCGAACCCTAACCCTAACACTTCCCCGAAGCCTGACCCTCACCCGTCCCCTAATCCTAACCCGTACGCTAACACTAACCCGCGCCCTCACACGCACGCTCCCCCTAAAGCGTTGCCGTACCCTCACCTGGACCCTAAACCGTCCCCGTCCCCTAACCCTAACCCTAGCCCGAACCCTAACCCTAACTCTTCCCCGAAGCCTGACCCTCACCCGTCCTCTAAACCTAACACGTACGCTAACACTAACCCCCGCCCTCACACGCACGCTCCCCTTAAAGCGTTGCCGTACTCTTACCTGGACCCTAAACCGTCCCCATCCCCTAAACCTAACCCTAGCCCGAACCCTAACCCTAACCCTTCCCTGAAGCCTGACCCTCACCCGGCCCCTAATCCTAACCCGTACGCTAACACTAACCCGCGCCCTCACACGCACGGTCCCCCTAAAGCGTTGCCGTACCCTCACCTGGACCCTAAACCGTCCCCGTCCCCTAACCCTAACCCTAGCCCGAACCCTAACCCTAACCCTTCCCCGAAGCCTGACCCTCACCTGTCCC
Organism: Delphinus delphis; assembly: GCF_949987515.2. NCBI lineage: Eukaryota > Metazoa > Chordata > Mammalia > Artiodactyla > Delphinidae > Delphinus > Delphinus delphis. Next base: position 2,480,361 of record NW_027192661.1, read on the forward strand.
CTAATCCTAACCCGTACGCTAACACTGACCCGCGCCCTCACACGCACACTCCCCCTAAAGCGTTGCCGTACCCTCACCTGGACCCTCAACCGTCCTCGTCCCCTAACCCTAGCCCGAACCCTAACCCTAAACATTCCCCGAAGCCTGACCCTCACCCGTCCCCTAATCCTAACCCGTACGCTAACACTAACCCGCGCCCTCACACGTACGCGCCCCCTAAAGCGTTGCCGTACCCTCACCTGGACCCTAAACGGTCCCCGTCCCCTAACCCTAACTCTAGCCCGAACCCTAACCCTAACCCTTCCCCGAAGCCTGACACTCACCCGTCCCCTAATCCTAACCCGTACGCTAACACTAACCCGCGCCCTCACACGCACGCTCCCCCTAAAGCCTTGCCGTAACCTCACCTGGACCTTAAACCGTCCCCGTCCCCTAACATTAACTCTAGCCCGAACCCTAACCCTAACCCTTCCCCGAAGCATGACCCTCACCCGTCCCCTAATCCTAACCCGTACGCTAACACTAACCCGCGCCCTCACACGCACGCTCCCCCTAAAGCGTTGCCGTACCCTCACCTGGACCCTAAACCGTCCCCGTCCCCTAACCCTAACTCTAGCCCGAACTCTAACCCTAACCCTTCCCCGAAGCCTGACCCTCACCCGTCCCCTAATCCTAACCCGTACGCTAACACTAACCCGCGCCCTCACACGCACTGTCCCCCTAAAGCGTTGCCGTACCCTCACCTGGACCCTAAACCGTCCCCGTCCCCTAACCCTAACCCTAGCCCAAACCCTAACCCTAACCCTTCCCCGAAGCCTGACCCTCACCTGTCCCCTAATCCTAACCCGTACGCTAACACTAACCCGCGCCCTCACACGCACGCTCCCCCTAAAGCGTTGCCGTACCCTCACCTGGACCCTCAACCGTCCCCGTCCCCTAACCCTAACCCTAGCCCGAACCCTAACCCTAACCCTTCCCCGAAGCCTGACCCTCACCCGTCCCCTAATCCGAAACCGTACGCTAACACTAACCCGCGCCCTCACACGCACGCTCCCCCTAAAGCGTTGCCGTACCCTCACCTGGACCCTAAACCGTCCCCGTACCCTAACCCTAACCCTAGCCCGAACCCTAACCCTAACCCTTTCCCGAAGCCTAACCCTCACCCGTCCCCTAATCCTAACCCGTACGCTAACACTAACCCGCGCCCTCACACGCACGCTCCCCCTAAAGCGTTGCCGTACCCTCACCTGGAACCTAAACCGTCCCCGTCCCCTAACCCTAACCCTAGCCCGAACCCTAACCCTAACCCTTCCCCGAAGCCTGACCCTCACCCGTCCCCTAATCCTAACCCGTACGCTAACACTAACCCGCGCCCTCACACGCACGCTCCCCCTAAAGCGTTGCCGTACCCTCACCTGGACCCTAAACCGTCCCCGTCCCCTAACCCTAACCCTAGCCCGAACCCTAACCCTAACTCTTCCCCGAAGCCTGACCCTCACCCGTCCTCTAAACCTAACACGTACGCTAACACTAACCCCCGCCCTCACACGCACGCTCCCCTTAAAGCATTGCCGTACTCTTACCTGGACCCTAAACCGTCCCCATCCCCTAACCCTAACCCTAGCCCGAACCCTAACCCTAACCCTTCCCCAAAGCCTGACCCTCACCCGTCCCCTAATCCTAACCCGTACGCTAACACTACCCCGCGCCCTCACACGCACGCTCCCCCTAAAGCGTTGCTGTACCCTCACCTGGACCCTAAACCGTCCCCATCACCTAACCCTAACCCTAGCGCGAACCCTAACCCTAACCCTTCCCCGAAGCATGACCCTCACCCGTCCCCTAATCCTAACCCGTACGCTAACACTAACCCGCGCCCTCACACGCACGCTCCCCCTAAAGCGTTGCCGTACCCTCACCTGGACCCTAAACCGTCCCCGTCCCCTAACCCTAACCCTAGCCCGAACCCTAACCCTAACCCTTCCCCGAAGCCTGACCCTCACCCGTCCCCTAATCCTAACCCGTACGCTAACACTAACCCGTGCCCTCACACGCACGCTCCCCCTAAAGCGTTGCCGTACCCTCACCTGGACCCTAAACCGTCCCCGTCCCCTAACCCTAACCCTAGCCCGAACCCTAACCCTAACCCTTCCCCGAAGCCTGACCCTCACCCGTCCCCTAATCCTAACCCGTACGCTAACACTAACCCGCGCCCTCACACGCACGCTCCCCCTAAAGCGTTGCCGTACCCTCACCTGGACCCTAAACCGTCCCCGTCCCCTAACCCTAACCCTAGCCCGAACCCTAACCCTAACCCTTCCCTGAAGCCTGACCCTCACCCGTCCCCTAATCCTAACCCGTACGCTAACACTAACCCGCGCCCTCACACGCACGCTCCCCCTAAAGCGTTGCCGTACCCTCACCTGGACCCTAAACCGTCCCCGTCCCCTAACCCTAACCCTAGCCCGAACCCTAACCCTAACCCTTCCCCGAAGCCTGACCCTCACCTGTCCCCTAATCCTAACCCGTACGCTAACACTGACCCGCGCCCTCACACGCACACTCCCCCTAAAGCGTTGCCGTACCCTCACCTGGACCCTCAACCGTCCCCGTCCCCTAACCCTAACCCTAGCCCGAACCCTAACCCTAAACATTCCCCGAAGCCTGACCCTCACCCGTCCCCTAATCCTAACCCGTACGCTAACACTAACCCGCGCCCTCACACGTACGCGCCCCCTAAAGCGTTGCCGTACCCTCACCTGGACCCTAAACGGTCCCCGTCCCCTAACCCTAACTCTAGCCCGAAACATAACCCTAACCCTTCCCCGAAGCCTGACACTCACCCGTCCCCTAATCCTAACCCGTACGCTAACAATAACCCGCGCCCTCACACGCACGCTCCCCCTAAAGCCTTGCCGTAACCTCACCTGGACCCTAAACCGTCCCCGTCCCCTAACACTAACTCTAGCCCGAACCCTAACCCTAACCCTTCCCCGAAGCATGACCCTCACCCGTCCCCTAATCCTAACCCGTACGCTAACACTAACCCGCGCCCTCACACGCACGCTCCCCCTAAAGCGTTGCCGTACCCTCACCTGGACCCTAAACCGTCCCCGTCCCCTAACCCTAACCCTAGCCCGAACCCTAACCGTAACCCTTCCCCGAAGCCTGACCCTCACCCGTACCCTAATCCTAACCCGTACGCTAACACTAACCCACGCCCTCACACGCACGCTCCCCCTAAAGCGTTGCCGTACCCTCACCTGGACCCTAAACCGTCCCCGTCCCCTAACCCTAACTCTAGCCAGAACTCTAACCCTAACCCTTCCCCGAAGCCTGACCCTCACCCGTCCCCTAATCCTAACCCGTACGCTAACACTAACCCGCGCCCTCACACGCACTGTCCCCCTAAAGCGTTGCCGTACCCTCACCTGGACCCTAAACCGTCCCCGTCCCCTAACCCTAACCCTAGCCCGAACCCTAACCCTAACCCTTCCCCGAAGCCTGACCCTCACCCGTCCCCTAATCCTAACCCGTACGCTAACATTAACACTCGCCCTCACACGCACGCTCCCCCTAAAGCGTTGCCGTACCCTCACCTGGACCCTAAACCGTCCCCGTCCCCTAACCCTAACCCTAGCCCGAACCCTAACCCTAACCCTTCCCTGAAGCCTGACCCTCAACCGTCCCCTACTCCTAACCCGTACGCTAAAACTAACCCACGCCCTCACACACACGGTCCCCCTAAAGTGTTGTCGTACCCTCACCTGGACCCTAAACCGTCCCTGTCCCGTAACCCTAACCCTAGCCCGAACCCTAACCCTAACCCTTCCCCGAAGCCTGACCCTCACCCGTCCCCTAATCCTAACCCGTACGCTAACACTAACCCGCGCCCTCACACGCACGCTCCCCCTAAAGCGTTGCCGTACCCTCACCTAGACCCTAAACCGTCCCCGTCCCCTAACCGTAACCCTAGCCCGAACCCTAACCCTAACCCTTCCCCGAAGCCTGACCCTCACCTGTCCCCTAATCCTAACCCGTACGCTAACACTAACCCACGCCCTCACATGCACGCTCCCCCTAAAGCGTTGCCGTACCCTCACCTGGACCCTCAACCGTCCCCGTCCCCTAACCCTAACCCTAGCCCGAACCCTAACCCTAACCCTTCCCCGAAGCCTGACCCTCACCCGTCCCCTAATCCTAACCCGTACGCTAACACTAACCCGCGCCCTCACACGCACGCTCCCCCTAAAGCGTTGCCGTACCCTCACCTGGACCCTAAACCGTCCCCGTCCCCTAACCCTAACCCTAGCCCAAACCCTAACCCTAACCCTTCCCCGAAGCCTGACCCTCACCCGTCCCCTAATCCTAACCCGTACGCTAACACTAAGCCGCGCCCTCACACGCACGCTCCACCTAAAGCGTTGCCGTACCCTCACCTGAAACCTAAACCGTCCCCGTCCCCTAACCCTAACCCTAGCCCGAACCCTAACCCTAACCCTTCCCCGAAGCCTGACCCTCACCCGTCCCTTAATCCTGACCCGTACGCTAATACTAACCCGCGCCCTCACACGCACGCTCCCCCTAAAGCGTTGCCGTACCCTCACCTGGACCCTAAACCGTCCCCGTCCCCTAACCCTAGCCCTAGCCCGAACCCTAACCCTAACCCTTCCCCGAAGCCTGACCCTCACCCGTCCCCTAATCCTAACCCGTACGCTAACACTGACCCGCGCCCTCACATGCACACTCCCCCTAAAGCGTTGCCGTACCCTCACCTGGACCCTAAACCGTCCCCGTCCCCTAACCCTAACCCTAGCCCGAACCCTAACCCTAACCCTTCCCTGAAGCCTGACCCTCACCCGTCCCCTAATCCTAACCCGTACGCTAACAATAACTGGCGCCCTCACACGCACGCTCCACCTAAAGCGTTGCCGTACCCTCACCTGGACCCTAAACCGTCCCCGTCCCCTAACCCTAACCCTAGCCCGAACCCTAACCCTAACCCTTCCCCGAAGCCTGACCCTTACCCGTCCCCTAATCCTAACCTGTACGCTAACACTAACCCGCGCCCTCACATGCACGCTCCCCCTAAAGCGTTGCCGTACCCTCACCTGGACCCTAAACCGTCCCCGTCCCCTAACCCTAACCCTAGCCCGAACCCTAACCCTAACCCTTCCCCGAAGCCTGACCCTCACCCGTCCCCTAATCCTAACCCGTACGCTAACACTAACCCGCGCCCTCACACGCACGCTCCCCCTAAAGCGTTGCCGTACCCTCACCTGGACCCTAAACCGTCCCCGTCCCGTAACCCTAACCCTAGCCTGAACCCTAACCCTAACCCTTCCCTGAAGCCTGACCCTCACCCGTCCCCGAATCCTAACCCGTACGCTAACACTAACCCGCGCCCTCACACGCACGCTCCCCCTAAAGCGTTGCCGTACCCTCACCTGGAACCTAAACCGTCCCCGTCCCCTAACCCTAACCCTAGCCCGAACCCTAACCCTAACCCTTCCCCGAAGCCTGACCCTCACCCGTCCCCTAATCCTAACCCGTACGCTAACACTAACCCGCGCCCTCACACGCACGCTCCCCCTAAAGCGTTGCCGTACCCTCACCTGGACCCTAAACCGTCCCCGTCCCCTAACCCTAACCCTAGCCCGAACCCTAACCCTAACTCTTCCCCGAAGCCTGACCCTCACCCGTCCTCTAAACCTAACACGTACGCTAACACTAACCCCCGCCCTCACACGCACGCTCCCCTTAAAGCGTTGCCGTACTCTTACCTGGACCCTAAACCGTCCCCATCCCCTAACCCTAACCCTAGCCCGAACCCTAACCCTAACCCTTCCCCAAAGCCTGACACTCACCCGTCCCCTAATCCTAACCCGTACGCTAACACTACCCCGCGCCCTCACACGCACGCTCCCCCTAAAGCGTTGCTGTACCCTCACCTGGACCCTAAACCGTCCCCGTCACCTAACCCTAACCCTAGCGCGAACCCTAACCCTAACCCTTCCCCGAAGCATGACCCTCACCCGTCCCCTAATCCTAACCCGTACGCTAACACTAACCCGCGCCCTCACACGCACGCTCCCCCTAAAGCGTTGCCGTACCCTCACCTGGACCCTAAACCGTCCCCGTCCCCTAACCCTAACCCTAGCCCGAACCCTAACCCTAACCCTTCCCCGAAGCCTGACCCTCACCCGTCCCCTAATCCTAACCCGTACGCTAACACTAACCCGTGCCCTCACACGCACGCTCCCCCTAAAGCGTTGCCGTACCCTCACCTGGACCCTAAACCGTCCCCGTCCCCTAACCCTAACCCTAGCCCGAACCCTAACCCTAACCCTTCCCCGAAGCCTGACCCTCACCCGTCCCCTAATCCTAACCCGTACGCTAACACTAACCCGCGCCCTCACACGCACGCTCCCCCTAAAGCGTTGCCGTACCCTCACCTGGACCCTAAACCGTCCCCGTCCCGTAACCCTAACCCTAGCCCGAACCCTAACCCTAACCCTTCCCTGAAGCCTGACCCTCACCCGTCCCCTAATCCTAACCCGTACGCTAACACTAACCCGCGCCCTCACACGCATGCTCCCCCTAAAGCGTTGCCGTACCCTCACCTGGACCCTAAACCGTCCCCGTCCCCTAACCCTAACCCTAGCCCGAACCCTAACCCTAACCCTTCCCCGAAGCCTGACCCTCACCTGTCCCCTAATCCTAACCCGTACGCTAACACTGACCCGCGCCCTCACACGCACACTCCCCCTAAAGCGTTGCCGTACCCTCACCTGGACCCTCAACCGTCCCCGTCCCCTAACCCTAACCCTAGCCCGAACCCTAACCCTAAACATTCCCCGAAGCCTGACCCTCACCCGTGCCCTAATCCTAACCCGTACGCTAACACTAACCCGCGCCCTCACACGTACGCGCCCCCTAAAGCGTTGCCGTACCCTCACCTGGACCCTAAACGGTCCCCGTCCCCTAACCCTAACTCTAGCCCGAAACATAACCCTAACCCTTCCCCGAAGCCTGACACTCACCCGTCCCCTAATCCTAACCCGTACGCTAACACTAACCCGCGCCCTCACACGCACGCTCCCCCTAAAGCCTTGCCGTAACCTCACCTGGACCCTAAACCGTCCCCGTCCCCTAACACTAACTCTAGCCCGAACCCTAACCCTAACCCTTCCCCGAAGCATGACCCTCACCCGTCCCCTAATCCTAACCCGTACGCTAACACTAACCCGCGCCCTCACACGCACGCTCCCCCTAAAGCGTTGCTGTACCCTCATCTGGACCCTAAACCGTCCCCGTCCCCTAACCCTAACCCTAGCCCGAACCCTAACCGTAACCCTTCCCCGAAGCCTGACCCTCACCCGTACCCTAATCCTAACCCGTACGCTAACACTAACCCACGCCCTCACACGCACGCTCCCCCTAAAGCGTTGCCGTACCCTCACCTGGACCCTAAACCGTCCCCGTCCCCTAACCCTAACTCTAGCCCGAACTCTAACCCTAACCCTTCCCCGAAGCCTGACCCTCACCCGTCCCCTAATCCTAACCCGTACGCTAACACTAACCCACGCCCTCACACGCACTGTCCCCCTAAAGCGTTGCCGTACCCTCACCTGGACCCTAAACCGTCCCCGTCCCCTAACCCTAACCCTAGCCCGAACCCTAACCCTAACCCTTCCCCGAAGCCTGACCCTCACCCGTCCCCTAATCCTAACCCGTACGCTAACATTAACACTCGCCCTCACACGCACGCTCCCCCTAAAGCGTTGCCGTACCCTCACCTGGACCCTAAACCGTCCCCGTCCCCTAACCCTAACCCTAGCCCGAACCCTAACCCTAACCCTTCCCTGAAGCCTGACCCTCAACCGTCCCCTACTCCTAACCCGTACGCTAAAACTAACCCACGCCCTCACACACACGGTCCCCCTAAAGTGTTGTCGTACCCTCACCTGGACCCTAAACCGTCCCTGTCCCGTAACCCTAACCCTAGCCCGAACCCTAACCCTAACCCTTCCCCGAAGCCTGACCCTCACCCGTCCCCTAATCCTAACCCGTACGCTAACACTAACCCGCGCCCTCACACGCACGCTCCCCCTAAAGCGTTGCTGTACCCTCACCTAGACCCTAAACCGTCCCCGTCCCCTAACCGTAACCCTAGCCCGAACCCTAACCCTAACCCTTCCCCGAAGCCTGACCCTCACCTGTCCCCTAATCCTAACCCGTACGCTAACACTAACCCGCGCCCTCACACGCACGCTCCCCCTAAAGCGTTGCCGTACCCTCACCTTGACCCTCAACCGTCCCCGTCCCCTAACCCTAACCCTAGCCCGAACCCTAACCCTAACCCTTCCCCGAAGCCTGACCCTCACCCGTCCCCTAATCCTAACCCGTACGCTAACACTAACCCGCGCCCTCACACGCACGCTCCCCCTAAAGCGTTGCCGTACCCTCACCTGGACCCTAAACCGTCCCCGTCCCCTAACCCTAACCCTAGCCCGAACCCTAACCCTAACCCTTCCCCGAAGCCTGACCCTCACCCGTCCCCTAATCCTAACCCGTACGCTAACACTAAGCCGCGCCCTCACACGCACGCTCCACCTAAAGCGTTGCCGTACCCTCACCTGAAACCTAAACCGTCCCCGTCCCCTAACCCTAACCCTAGCCCGAACCCTAACCCTAACCCTTCCCCGAAGCCTGACCCTCACCCGTCCCTTAATCCTGACCCGTACGCTAATACTAACCCGCGCCCTCACACGCACGCTCCCCCTAAAGCGTTGCCGTACCCTCACCTGGACCCTAAACCGTCCCCGTCCCCTAACCCTAGCCCTAGCCCGAACCCTAACCCTAACCCTTCCCCGAAGCCTGACCCTCACCCGTCCCCTAATCCTAACCCGTACGCTAACACTGACCCGCGCCCTCACATGCACACTCCCCCTAAAGCGTTGCCGTACCCTCACCTGGACCCTAAACCGTCCCCGTCCCCTAACCCTAACCCTAGCCCGAACCCTAACCCTAACCCTTCCCTGAAGCCTGACCCTCACCCGTCCCCTAATCCTAACCCGTACGCTAACAATAACTCGCGCCCTCCCACGCACGCTCCACCTAAAGCGTTGCCGTACCCTCACCTGGACCCTAAACCGTCCCCGTCCCCTAACCCTAACCCTAGCCCGAACCCTAACCCTAACCCTTCCCCGAAGCCTGACCCTTACCCGTCCCCTAATCCTAACCTGTACGCTAACACTAACCCGCGCCCTCACATGCACGCTCCCCCTAAAGCGTTGCCGTACCCTCACCTGGACCCTAAACCGTCCCCGTCCCCTAACCCTAACCCTAGCCCGAACCCTAACCCTAACCCTTCCCCGAAGCCTGACCCTCACCCGTCCCCTAATCCTAACCCGTACGCTAACACTAACCCGCGCCCTCACACGCACGCTCCCCCTAAAGCGTTGCCGTACCCTCACCTGGACCCTAAACCGTCCCCGTCCCCTAACCCTAACCCTAGCCCGAACCCTAACCCTAACTCTTCCCCGAAGCCTGACCCTCACCCGTCCTCTAAACCTAACACGTACGCTAACACTAACCCCCGCCCTCACACGCACGCTCCCCTTAAAGCGTTGCCGTACTCTTACCTGGACCCTAAACCGTCCCCATCCCCTAACGCTAACCCTAGCCCGAACCCTATCCCTAACCCTTCCCCAAAGCCTGACCCTCACCCGTCCCCTAATCCTAACCCGTACGCTAACACTACCCCGCGCCCTCACACGCACGCTCCCCCTAAAGCGTTGCTGTACCCTCACCTGGACCCTAAACCGTCCCCGTCACCTAACCCTAACCCTAGCGCGAACCCTAACCCTAACCCTTCCCCGAAGCATGACCCTCACCCGTCCCCTAATCCTAACCCGTACGCTAACACTAACCCGCGCCCTCACACGCACGCTCCCCCTAAAGCGTTGCCGTACCCTCACCTGGACCCTAAACCGTCCCCGTCCCCTAACCCTAACCCTAGCCCGAACCCTAACCCTAACCCTTCCCCGAAGCCTGACCCTCACCCGTCCCCTAATCCTAACCCGTACGCTAACACTAACCCGTGCCCTCACACGCACGCTCCCCCTAAAGCGTTGCCGTACCCTCACCTGGACCCTAAACCGTCCCCGTCCCCTAACCCTAACCCTAGCCCGAACCCTAACCCTAACCCTTCCCCGAAGCCTGACCCTCACCCGTCCCCTAATCCTAACCCGTACGCTAACACTAACCCGCGCCCTCACACGCACGCTCCCCCTAAAGCGTTGCCGTACCCTCACCTGGACCCTAAACCGTCCCCGTCCCGTAACCCTAACCCTAGCCCGAACCCTAACCCTAACCCTTCCCTGAAGCCTGACCCTCACCCATCCCCTAATCCTAACCCGTACGCTAACACTAACCCACGCCCTCACACGCACGCTCCCCCTAAAGCGTTGCTGTACCCTCACCTGGACCCTAAACCGTCCCAGTCCCCTAACCCTAACCCTAGCCCGAACCCTAACCCTAACCCTTCCCCGAAGCCTGACCCTCACCTGTCCCCTAATCCTAACCCGTACGCTAACACTAACCCGCGCCCTCACACACACGCTCCCCCTAAAGCGTTGCCGTACCCTCACCTGGACCCTCAACCGTCCCCGTCCCCTAACCCTAACCCTAGCCCGAACCCTAACCCTAACCCTTCCCCGAAGCCTGACCCTCACCCGTCCCCTAATCCTAACCCGTACGTTAACACTAACCCGCGCCCTCACACCTACGCTCCCCCTAAAGCGTTGTCGTACCCTCACCTGGACCCTAAACCGTTCCTGTCCCCTAACCCTAACCCTAACCCTATCCCTTACCTGAAGCCTTACCCTAACCCGTCCCCTAATCCTAACCCGTACGCTGACACTAACCCGTGCCCTCACACTTACGCTCACACTATACCATTGTCGTACCCTAACCTGTACCCTAAATCGTCCCCTAACCCTAACCCTAACCCTTACCCGAAGCCTTACCCTAACCCCTCTCCTAATCCTAACCTGTACGCTAACACTAACCCGTGCCCTCACACGTATGCTCACCCTAAACCGTTGTCGTACCCTAACCTGTACCCTATACCGTCCCCGTCCCTTAACCTTAACCCTAACCCTTACCCGAAGCCTTACTGTAACCCGTCACCTAATCCTAGCCGATACGCTAACACTAACCCGTATCCTAACACGTACGCTCATCCTAAACCATTGTCGCACCCTAACCTGTACCCTAAACTGTCCCTCTCCCCTAACCCTAACCCTAACCCTAACCCTTACCTGAAGCCTGACCCTCACCCGTCCCCTAATCCTTACCCGTACGCTAACACTGAATCTTTCCCTTACATGTACGCTATCCCTAAACCGTTGTCGTACCCTAACCTGTACCCTAAACCGTCCCCGTTCCCTAACCGTAACCCTAACCCAAAGCATTACCCTAACACTTACCCTAATCCTAAACGGTACACTAACAGTGACCTGTACCCTAACACTTTCGCTCACCCTAAACCATTGTCGCATCCTAAACCATAGCCGTTCCCTAATGTTAACCTTAACCCTAACCCTAAACCCACTTATAGCACTATAGCTCAGGAAAATTAAAATAACAAGAAACAACCACCGCAAAGTTTAGGGCTGCTCTGTTTACAAGAGCCTCGACTACGGTACAAATTAAATATCCTTGAAAGAGAGAAATGGATAAAGAAGTTTTCGTACTTACGTACAATGGAATATCACTCAACAATGAAATCAATGTCGTCAGGCCCGTACAAGCATAATGAGTGGATTCAGGTATGATGATTCTAACTGAAATAAGTCACACAGAAAAAGAAACTTATCATGAGATATCACTTATAGAGGGAATGTAAACTTGGCTACACAGGAACTGAATTACAAAACAGAACAGGGTCTCACATTTAGAAAACAAACTTATGCTTTCTTAAGGGGAATGGTGAGTTGGGGTGCTGCGTAAAACCAGAGATTGAAATTAGCACAGATACTATTCCATAAGCCAAATATATAATAGACAAGATATACTCCTTGCTCAACAAATTAGACTCAACACCACCTATTCACCGCAGAGGAATATATCTGACAATAAGAATATTAAAACATATGTATCTATATGTCTCTGTAAGAGAATCAAGTGTGTGTAGAGCAGTATACACAGCCGTGAAAAATCAACTAAACCCCATTATTAAAATAAATTTCAAAAACAAAGACAGTGAAGGAGAGAAAGTTCTTAAATAATTCGTTCAGGGCTTGTGATGAAACTTGAATTTACCACATCTACACCCACAGCTGGGTGAGACATAAGGCAGGACATTTGGGGCTGAGAGGATTGGTGAGGTTCGGTGAGCAAATGCAGACCCTTTGAAGTAATACTGTATGCTACCCATTCCCTGGGTCCCAACTCTCCTGGTTTAAGGGATTCTTCCTACAGCTAAAACATGCATGGGAAACCCAGAGGATTGTACACCATGTGATCGGGCAACGTTTCTAAAACCCATCTCATTTTTTGTCCCCTGGTACACGGGTTCGCCATTCCAGACGCTTTACTAAACATCTCCCCACGTGGAGAGTCAGTGCCTTAAAACTCCTGTTTGGCACAGTTAGCAATTTCTGCGGAGGTTGAACGGGAATAGGGAGAACCAATGAGAGACTAGCTGTAGGTGTTTGGACGGTCACATTTCACTCTAATTTCCCACCAGGAAGAGGAATTAACAAAAGGCTCAGCGTGCCGTGATGAAACAAGATTAGGGCCTGAAGCAATCCTGCAGTTCTGCGGCCAGCGCACAAGAAAGCGAGTTGAAGAAAGGACCTCAGGGGCACTGTAATTCATAAACCTGCAGAGTTATAAATGACAGCTATCGTCCAAAAATATATTGAGGTAAGGCTGCGAAGAGGACTTGAAAGCATGGCACAATTGCAGGAAATATATTTCAGGAGGTAGATGGAAACTGCATTTAAAGCATATGAAAAGCGGCAGAACTTTGACAATGATGCACTTGGCCAAAAAGGGCGTATGCATTTTTTTCCTGAATACATGCAGGAAAAAACGCATATGCTCTTTTTGTCCAAATAAGCAAGCCTGCAACGGAGATCTGCACTACAATGAAGTCTCACTTCCCACCGGTCAAAAGGGCCATCTGAAAAAAGTGTAAAAACCAGAAAGGCAGGACAGGCCATGGAGAACTGGGAGCCTTGTTATGCTGATGGGCGGGATGTAAATTGCCAACAGCCACTCTGGAGAAGTGTATGGTGTTTCCTGAAACCTCTAAAAAACAAAGCTACAGAGCCTAGGTTGCTTCCACTTATGGTCCTATAGCTTAGGAAAATTAAAATCAACAAGACACAGCCACCCCAAAGTTTAGGGCTGCTGTGTTTACAAGAACCTCGACTACGGTACAATTTAAATATCCCAGAAAGAGGAAAAGGGATAAAGAAGTTGTGGTACTTATGTACAATGGAATATCACTCAGCAATGAAATCAATATCATCAGGCCCATAGGAGCATAATGAGTGGATTTAGGTACGATGATTCTAAGGAAATAAGTCACACAGATAAAGAAACTTATCATAAGATATCACTTATAGAGGGAATGTAAACTTGGCTACACATGAACTGAATTACAAAACAGAACAGAGTCTCACATTTAGAAAACAAACATGTTTGCTTAAGGGGAAAGGTGAGTTGGGGTGCTGCATAAATCCAGAGATTGAAATGAGCACAGATACCGTTCCATAAGCCAAATATGTAATAGACAAGACCTACTCCTTGCTCAGCGAAGTGGACTCAACACCCCCTATTCACCGCAGAGGAATATATCTGACTAGTAAGAATCTTAAAATCTATGTATTTATATGTCTCCGTAAGAGAATCAAGTGTGTGTACAGACGCATAAACACAGCAGTGAAAATTAGCTCAACCCCATTATAAAAATAAACTTCAAAAACAAAACAGAAAGACAGTGAAAGAGAGAGAAATTCTTAAATAATTCGTTCAGGCTTGTGATGAAACCTGGATTTACCACATCTACACCCACAGCTGGGTGAGACATAAGGCTGGACACTTGGGGCTGAGAGAATTGGTGAGATTCGGTGAGCAAATGCAGACCCTTTGAAGTAGTACTGCATGCTACCCATTCCATGGGTCCCAACTCTCCAGGTTTAAGGGATTCTTCCTACACCTAAAACATGCGTGGGAAACCCAGAGGATGGTCCACAGTGTGATTGGGCAAGGTTTCTAAAACGCATCTCATTATTCGTCCTCTGGTACTCGGGTTCGCCATTCCAGACGCTTTAGTAACAATCTCCCCACTTGGAGAGTCAGTGCTTGTAACCTCCTGTTTGGCACACTCTGCAATTTCTGCGGAGGATGAACGGGAATAGGGAGAACCAATGAGAGACTAGCTGTAGTTGTTTGGACGGGCACATTTCACTCTAATTTCCCACCAAGAAGAAGAATTAACCAAAGGCTCAGCGTGCCACGCTGGAACCAGATTAGGGCCTGAAGCAATCCTGCCGTTTTGCGTCCAGCTCACAAAAAAGCGAGTTGGAAAAAGGAGCTCAGGGTCACTGCAATTCACAAACTTGCAGAGTTATAAAGGACAACTATCGTCCAAAAATATATTGAGGTAAGGCTGCGAAGAGGACTTGAAAGCAAGGCACAATTGCAGGAAACAGATTTCAGGAGGTAGATTGGAATTGCATTTAAAGCATATGAAAAGCGGCAGAACTTCGACAATGATGCACTTGGCCAAAAAATGCATATGCGTTTTTTCCTGAATATATCCAGGAAAAAACGCATACGGCCATTTTTGCCAGCCAGGAAGCGTGCAATGGAAATCCGCACTACGATGAAGTCTCACTTCCCACCGGTCAAATGGGCCATCTGAAAAAAGTGTAAAATCCAGAAAGGCAGGACAGGCCATGGAGAACTGGGAGCCTTGTTAGGCTGATGGGCGGGATGTAAATGGCCAACAGCCACTCTGGAGAAGTGTATGGTGTTTCCTGAAACATCTAAAAAACAAAGCTACAGAGACTCGGGCACTTCCACTTATGGTCCTATAGCTTAGGGAAATTAAAATCAAAAAGACACAGCCACCCCAAAGTTTAGGGCTGCTGTGTTTACAAGAACCTCAACAATGGAACAACTTAAATATCCCAGAAAGAGAAAAATGGATAAAGAAGTTGTGGTACTTACATACAATGGAATATCACTCCGCAATGAAATCAATGTCATCAGGCCCGTAACAGCATAATGAGTGGATTTAGGTTCGATGATTCTGAGTGAAATAAGTCACACAGAAAAAGAAACTAGTCATAAGATAACACTTATAGAGGGAATGTAAACTTGGCTACACATGAACTGAATTACAAAACAGAACAGAGTCTCACATTTAGAAAACCAACTTATGCTTGCTTAAGGGGAAAGGTGAGTTGGGGTGCTGCATAAATCCAGAGATTTAAATGAGCACAGATACCGTTCCATAAGCCAGTAATAGACAAGATATACTCCTTGTTCAACGAAGTGGACTCAACACCCCCTATTCACCGCAGAGGAATATATCTGAGTAGTAAGAATCTTAAAACCTATGTATTTATATGTCTCCGTAAGAGAATCAAGTGTGCATCGAGCGGCATAAACACAGCAGTGCAAATCAGCTAAACCCCATTATAAAAATAAATTTCAAAATCAAAACACAAAGACAGTGAAAGAGAGAGAAATTCTTAAATAACTCGTTCAGGCTTGTGATGAAACCTGGATTTACCACATCTACACCCACAGCTGAGTGAGGCATAAGGCTGGACACTTGGGGCTGTGAGGATTGGTGAGGTTCGGTGAGCAAATGCAGACCCTTTGAAGTAGTACTGCGTGCTACCCATTCCATGGGTCCCAACCCTCCAGGTTTAAGGGATTCTTCCTACAGCTAAAACATGCGTGGGAAACCCAGAGGATGGTCCACAGTGTGATCGGGCAAGGTTTCTAAAACGCATCTTATTATTCATCCTCTGGTACTCGGGTTCGCCATTCCAGACGGTTTACTAACAATCTCCCCACTTGGAGAGTCAGTGCTTGTAACCTCCTGTTTGGCACATCGTTTGGCAGCGATGCACTTGGCCAAAAAGGGCGTATACGTTTTTTCCTGAGTATATTCAGGATAAAATGCATACACACTTTTTGGCCCACCAAGCAAGCGGGAAATTCAAATCTGCACTACAAAGAAGTCTCATCCTAACACGTACCCTAACCCTATCCCGCTACCATACCCTAACCTGTACCTGAGACCGTACTCGTTCCCTAACCCTAACCCTTACCCTAAGCTGTACACGAACACTAACCCGTACGCTAACATGTACCCTAACAGTAACACATAGCCATACACTAAACTTTATCCTAACCCTACCCCGTATCCTAACCCTTTCCCTAAACCGTACCATAACCCGTATCCTAATCCTAACCCATCCCCTAACACTAACCCATAACCTAACCCGTACCCTAATCCTAACCCATACACTAACACGTACCCTAACCTTAACCCGTTGTCATACCCTAACCTGCAACCTAATCTGTACCCATTCCCTAACCCTAACCCTTACACTATCCCGTACCATAATCCTAACCTGTACACTAACATAAACCATACCCTAACACTTACCCTACTCCTAACCCGTGGTCATACCCTAAACTGTACCCCAAACCATACCCGTCCCCTAACCCTAACCCTAAACCTTACCCTAAACCGTACCCTAATCCTAACCCGTACACTAACACTAAACTGTACCCTAACACGTACCCTAACCCTAACCCTTTGTTGTTCCCTATCCTGTACCCTAAACTGTACCCCTTCCTTAACACTAAACCTAACCCTAACCCGTACCTAACACTAACCCATACACTAAACCTAACCATAACCCTGAACGTAAACCGTACCTGAATCCTAACCCATACCCTAACACTAACCCATACCTTAACCCGTACCCTAACACTAAACCATAGCCATACCCTAAACTGTACCCTAACACTAACCCGTACCATAACCATAACCCTAAACCATACTCTAAGCCGTACAATAATCCTAACCCGTACCCTAACCCTAAATCTTACCCTAAACCCTAATCCTTACCCCTAGCTTAATTTTGTTTTTTTGTATTTAAAAAAATATTTTCTTGGGTTAAAACAAACTAGCAGAACAACAAAATAGAGGGCTTCGCTGGTGGTGCAGTGGTTAGAATCTGCCTGCTAATGCAGGGGACACAGGTTCGAGCCCTGGTCTGGGAGGATCCCACATGCCATGGAGCAACTAGGCCCATAAGCCACAACCAGTGAGCCCTCGCATCTGGAGCCTGTGCTCTGCAACAAGAGAGGCCGCAATAGTGAGAGGCCCGCGCACCGAGATCAAGAGTGGCCCCCCACTTGCCACAACTAGAGAAAGCCCTCACACGGAAACTCAGACCCAACACAACAAAAATAAATAAATAAATAATAAACTCCTACCCCCCCCAAAAAAAAGAACAACAAAATAAAACAGAAAGTAACCTGAGTGTCCCTCAAAAAGCTAAGTCTGAAATAGTTGGTACTTCTGTTCTATGGACTGTTATGTAGCCTATAAAAAGTGTGAGAGTTAAATCTGTTTTTCTACAGTGAGAAGCATGATATTCCAGATGTATAGAACACCTGGATAAAATGAGAAATCTACACATTATGCTGGTCGTTTCAGTAAATGGGAAAGGATGGCAAGTGGTAAAATATTATCTTTTCCTTTAATTTTTTAAATTTCACTTGTTACAAAGAACTTCAATTATAATTGTACTTTAAAAAAGTAACAATGGAAATTTAAAAGAAAAAATATATATTGTGTCAGTTATGTTTCATAGAATTATGAAATGCTCCACCCTCTGGCCATTACCTGAAAAAACAGCTTTAAAACCTATGCTAATTGTCACTTCATATGAACAAGTCCTGCAGGGCTGTAAAGGAAACCTGCCTTCATCATGTCTTGCGGGAGGTAAAGGCCAAAGTATTTCAAAATGTGGCACATATTTCAAGAAAACCATTTGAAGAACTAAGCTGTAATAACCGTTTGAAAAATAAAAGGACATGCCTGAAAGCTCAATTTCAAAGGATTATGAGACACATGCAAATCCAACCACACAGAGGTATCAGCTCACACCATTCAGAATAACCATCAGGAAAGAAACTACAAACGATCAATGCTGAAGAGGTTGTGGAGAAATGCATACCCTTAATTTGAAGTGGGACGTAACCTGGTAAGAGTCACTAATGGGAACAGGGTGGAGGTGCCTTTAAAAGGTAAATATTGAGCTACTATATGATCCAGCAGGCCCACTCCTGGGCCTATAACATAAGAAGACAGAATTGGAAAGACACAGGCAGGCAAATCTGCACTGCAGCAGTATTACAATAGCCAAGACATGGAAGCAACCAAAAGTCCATCAACAGATGAGTGGACAAAGAGGAACTGTTACATGTAGAGATGGAATATTAGCTCGGGAAAAAAATGAAACAATGCCATTTGCAGCACCATAGATGAGTCTAGAGGTAACCATGCAACTTATAGTAAGTGAGAAAGCGAAAGACACCTAACGTATATCACTTATAGGTGTTACCTGAAAATTGATAACAATGAAGATATTTCCACAGAGAAAGGCAATCACAGATTCATTGAACAAACTTATGGTTCCCCAAATCGAAAGGTGTGAGGATTGGATACATTACGATATTGGGGTTAACATAGATATAGAAACACATGTGAAATATATAATCACCAAAGGCCTACGGAATACCAAGAGAAGACTACTCAACATTGTGTCATAACCTACCTGGGAAAAGGTTCCGAAGAAGAATAGATATATGTATGTGTGTGAAAGAACCACATCTTGCACACCTAGAACAAGAAAAAAAAACATTGTAATCAAATTTGCTGCGATAAAAAATAAAAATTAAATTAAAAATATGAACAAGAAATAATGAGACATAAACTGAAAGGAATTTTTCCTGGCACATCCCATTCTAATTTTCAACCTAGAACAGGACTTCCATTAAGGCTCTGTTGCCCTGGTAACCAGATTTGGTAAAGGAGAAACGCTGCCGCCTTGTGACTGTTTCACACAACAGCAGCTTTAAACCAAGAGGTAATGGTCACTTAATATTCAAAATATGTGCAGCACTGTAAAGGACACCGGGCCTCAAAAATGTCCTGGGGTCGTAATCGACCAGAAAATTCAAAAGACGTCAACATTTCAAGAAGACAATGTCAAGAGGCATATTTTACGCACATTTTGTCTTTTCTTTTTTTTCTCTTTAAAATAAAAGGGAATTGAAAAATGCGCAACATCAGCAATGAATAAAGCCATGCAAATCCAATTACAGAAATGTTCACCTCACAGCCGTCAGAATGTTCTTCAGCAAAAAGTCTACAAAGAATAAATGCTGAAGGGGTTTCAGAGAACTGTGTACCCTCCAGCTGCTGGGGGGGATGTAAACTGGTAACAGCCAGTAGTGAGAACATAATGGAGGTGCATTTAAGGGTAAAAATTGAGCTACCATGTGATCTGGTAGGTCCTTTGATGTGCCTATCACCTGAGCAGAGCAGAATGGAAAAGACACAGACTGGCAATCCTGCACTGCAGGAATATTTAACATAGCCAAGACTTGGAAGAAACCAAAATGTCCATCAACAGAAAAATGCACAAAGAGGAAGTGGTCCATGTAAACAATGGAATATAAGCCATGGAAAACAATGAAACAGTGCCGTTTGCAACACCATATAAGGACCTAGAGATAATCACTCAAATTAAAGAGAGAAAGTGAAAGACAGATATCCTATGACATCACTTCTAGGTGTTACCTAAAAGTTGATACTCATGAACTTATTTCCAAGAGAAGGAAAAGCATGGATTAAGAAAAAAAAATTATGTTTAACCAATGGAAAAGTGTAAGGAATGTGTGAATTAGGATATGAGGGTTAACAGACATGTACTAATACATATGAAATATATAATCACAAAATACCTATGGAATACCAAGAGAGGTCTAGGCAACACTCTGTAATAACCTACACGGTAAAGAATGCAAAGATAAATGACAGATACATTGATATAATGAACCAGATTCTGTACACCTAGGAGAAACAAAATATTTTTATCAAGTTTGCTCTGATAATTAATAAAAATTAAATTTATAAAACAAACAAGAAGTAAGGAGATATAAGCTCTTGGGGATGTGCTCTGGCACATTCCACTCTAATTTGCAGCCTACTAACACGATTTCCAGGAAGGCTCTGCTGCCCAAAAACCCAGAGTTGGAAATGTAGAAATTCTGCTGCCTTGTGGCCGTTTTCAGCAAGAGTGGCATTAAGCCCCCAGCTAATGTTCTCTTAACATTCACAAGGACTCAGGGCTGCAAAGGACACCTGCCCTAAACAACTGTGCTGAGGTACGGAATGGACAATAAAATTTAAAACTGGCAAATTTTTCAAGATGATAGTATGAAGAGGTAAGTTTGACTCACTCTCTTGTTTAAAAAAAGGAAAATGGGTGAAAGCTCAACCTCAGGAATTATTAGACTCATGCAAATCTAATGTACAAAAAGGTTTCAACTCACACCAGTCGACTGACCATCAGCAAAAGGTCTACAAACAATAAATTCTGAAGGGGTTTTAGAGAACTGTGTACCCTCTAGCTGCTGGTGAGATGTAACGTGGTAAGAGCCAATAATGAGAACAGAAAGGAGCTACGATTAAAAGTAAAAGTTGAGGTACCATTCGATGCAGCAGTCACACCACTGGGCCTCTCACCTGAGAAGACCAGAATCGAGAAGACGCGGGCTGCAAAAGCTGCACTGCAGCCTTATTCACAATAGCCAAGACAGTGAAGCCACCAAAATGTCCATCAACAGATGTATGGATGAAGAAGAAGTGGTCCACGTTCACAATAGAATATTAGCCATGGAAAACAATGAAACACTGCTATTTGAGGTGCCATAGATGAGCTTGGAGATAATCACAGAATATGAGGTAAGTCAGAAAGCAAAAGACCTATATCCTATGATATCACTTATAGGCGTTATCTAATATCTAACACAAATGAACATATTTCCACAGAGAAAGACACTCACAGACTTAGAAATTAAGTATGCTTATCTAAAAGGAAAGGTGGGCAGAATGGATAAATTAAGATTAACGTTACCATACGTATACAAATACATATAATAAACATATATCAAAAAGACGGACCATATAGCAAGGGAGGTCTATGGAACACTGTAATATTTTACATGGGAAGAGGATCTGAACATGAATAGACATATATATTGTACAAATGAACCAGATTGTGTACATCTGGACAAACAATATCTAATCATTACCCCGATTAAATAAATTTTAAAAACCAAGATGTAATGAGACATAAACTTATGGGCGTTCCTCCTGGCACATTCCATTCTAACTTAAAACCTAGGACCACGACTTCCAGAAAGGCTCTGCTGCCCTAGTACCCAGATTTGGGAAAGGACAAATGCTGCCTCCTTGTGGCCGTTTCCCACAACAGCAGCTTTAAACCCAGTGCTAATGGTCACTAAATATTCACCAAACTTGCAGCTCTGTAATGACATCTGCCCTCCAAAAAAATCCTGGGGTCGAATATCCACCAAAAATTCAAAAGAGGGCAACCTTCCAAGAAGACAGCTTCAAGAGATAGATTGTACTCACACTTGACTTTTAACAGAAAGGAAAAAGACGTGGAAAATGATGAATTTTAGGAATTTTTAAAGTCATGCAAACCCAAATTACAAAAACCTATCAGGTCACAGCAGTCAGATTGGCCATTAGCAAAAATGCTGCAAACTATAAATGCTGAAGGGATTGTGGAGAAGTTCGTACCCTCGGCTCTAAGGGAGACATGGTAAGAGCCACTAATGAAAACACAATGGAGGTGCTTTGAAAAGGTAAACATTGAGCTACTAGTCAATCAGTCATACCCACTGCTGGGACTATCACCTGAGAAAATGAGAATCAAAAAGTCACAAGCTGGCAATCTTGCACTCCAGCAATATTTGATATAGCCAACACTTGGAAGCAACGAAAATGTCCCTCAACAGAGCAATGCACCAAGAAGTGGTCCATATACAAAATGGAATATTATTCCGATAAAAATATAAATTAAATTAAAAAAACAAACAAAAGTAAGGAGACATCAGCCTTTGGGGGTTTATCCGGGCACATTCCACTCTAATTTATAACCGAGGAAGACCACCGGCCGGAATCTCTGTTTCCCTAGTACCAGCATGGGGAACAAAGAAAGGCTACCGCAATCTGGCCGTTACCTGCAAAAGCAGCTTTAAAGCCTGTGCTAATGGTCACTTCATGTGAACAAGTACTGCAGGGCTGTAAATGAAACCTGCCCTCAAAATGTTTTGAGGGAGGTAATGGCCAATAAATTTCAAAATGTAACACATACTTTAGAAAACACTTTGAAGAGCTAAGCTGTAATCACAGTTTGAAAAATAAAAAGGACATGACTTAAAGCTCAATTTCAAAGGATTATGAGTCATATGCAAATTCAACCACAAAGAGGTATCAGCTCACACCAGTCAGAATATCCATCAGCAAGAAAACTACAAACAATAAATGCTGAAGCCATAAAAAGAAACGAAATTGAGCTATTTGTAATGAGGTGGATAGACCTAGAGTCTGTCATACACAGTGAAGTAAGTCAGAAAGAGAGAGACAAATACCGTATGCTAACACATATACCTGGAATTTAAGGGAAAAAAATGTCATGAAGAACCTAGGGGTAAAACAGGAATAAAGACAGAGATCTACTAGAGAATGGACTTGAGGATATGGGGAGGGGGAAGGGTAAGCTGTGACAAAGGGAGAGAGAGGCATGGACATATATACACTACCAAATGTAAGGTAGATAGCTAGTGGGAAGCAGCAGCATGGCACAGGGAGATCAGCTCGGTGCTTTGTGACCGCCTGGAGGGGAGGGAGGGTGGGAGGGAGGGAGACGCAAGAGGGAAGTGATATGGGAACATATGTATATGTATAACTGATTCATTTTGTTGTAAAGCACAAGCTAGCACACCATTGTAAAGCAATTATACTTCAATAAAGATATTAAAGATAAATAAATAAATAAATGCTGAAGGTGTTGTGGAGAAATGCATACCCTCAACTTTAAGTGGGATGTAACCTGGAAAGAGCCAATAATGAGCACAGAATCGTGGTGCATTTAAACGGTAAACCCCGAGATACCATATGATACAGGATGCCCACTCCTGGGCCTATAACATAAGAAGACAGAATTGTAAAGACACAGGCAGGCAAATGTGCAGTGCAGCAGTATTACAATAGCCAAGACATGGAGGCAACCAAAAAGTCCATCAACAGGTGAGTGGACAAAGAAGAACTGGTACATGTACAGATGGAATATTATCTAGGGAAAAAAATGAAACAATGCCATTTGCAGCACCGTAGATGATTCTAGAGGTAATCAGGCAAATTGTACTAAGTCAGACAGCAAAAGACACATATCCTATAATATCACTTATAGGTGTTAGCTAAAAATTGATACCAATGAAGATATTTCCACAGAGAAAGGCAATCACAGATTCATTAAACAAAGTTATGGTTCACCAAATGGAAAGGTGTGAGGACTGGATATATTAGGATATTGGGGTTAACATAGATATAGAAACACATGTGAAATATATAATCACCAAAGACCTACGGAATACCAAGAGAAGACTACTCAACATTGTGTCACAAGCTACATGAGAAAACGATCTGAAGAAGTATAGATACATGTATATGTGTAAAAGAACCACATCTTACACACCTAGAACAAACAAAACATTTTAATCAAATTTGCTCTGATAAAAAATAAACATTAAAAAAAGAACAAGAAAAAAAAGAGAGAAAAAAAGGGAAAAAAAAGAACGAGAAGTAATGAGACATACACTTAAGGGGCTTTTTGCTGGCACATTGCATTCTAATTTACAACCAGAACACGACTTCCATTAAAGCTCTGTCATCACTAATAAAGCAGCTTTATAAGCAATGTTGAAGGTAGCTTAAAAGAATTCTCACTAATTATTGACAGTAACAAGAAAACAAACAAAAGTAAAAATCTCACGGCAAAAAGTATACATAGAGTAAGGGTAGTAGATCAAACACTTATTAAACTTCTGTAAAGAATAAAAGACAACAGTAGTATTTTTTTTTAAAGAGAGGGGCCAAATAAATCAGAACTGAAAGAGATGATGTTACAAGAGCCACCACAGAAATACAAAGTATCCTAAGATACACACAGGGTAACTCAGGGCTCAGACTGGACAGAGCCCACTCTCCATTCCCCTGTACATGACTTACAGGAGCCTCAGGAACTGAGGAGGGGGTCCTTGAGGAGAGGCACAAGATAGAAGATGTTAGGCATTAACATGACTGCATTCATTTTAAACGTGCCTGAACTACATTCACATGAGATGATTTTGTCCTGTTTGTACATAAGCACCTCTAGTCGGAACTGCAGATCTTTGGTTTCACCACCTCTATGACAGCATTAGCTTCACCTGCTGTGGACCGTCTCCTATAGGATTTCTAGAACCACAAAACATTGAAGCTTCACAGGACCCAGAGTCTGTGCGACTCCACTCAGAGTCTCAACTGCATTCAGAGACTCAGAGTCTCAACAGAGACTCCACTCTTGGAGGACACACACAAAGTAGTGTGCACATCAGGACCCAGGGGAAGGAGCAGTCACCCCGTAGGTGAATGATCATACCTAGCTGCTAGTTTTAGAGGGTCTCCTGCAGAGGTGGGGTGTGGCTGCGGCTCACCATGGGGACAACGACACTGACAGCAGAAGTTCTGGGAAATACTCCTTGGCGTGAACTCTCCCAGAGTCCACCATTAGCCCCACCAAGAGCAAGGTAGGCTCCAGTGCTGGGTCGCCTCAGTCCAAACAACCAACAGGGAGGGAACCCAGCCCCATGTATCAGCAGACAAGTGGATTAAACTTTTTATTAAACTTTTATTTAATCCACAGACAAGCAGATTAAAGCTGTGCCCACCAGAACAACACCCAGCTCTACCCACCACCAGTCCCTCGCATAAGGAAGCTTGCACAAGCCTCTCAGATAGACTCAATCACTGGAGAGCAGACAGCAGAAGCAAGAAGAACTACAATTCTGCAGCCTGTGGAAGGAAAACCACATTCACAGAAAGATAGAGAAAATGAAAAGGCAGAGGACTTTATACCAGATCAAGGAACAAGATAAATCCTCAGAAAAACAACGAAATGAAGTGGGGATAGGTAACCTTCCAGTAAAAGAATTCAGAATAATGATAGTGAAGATGATCCAAGACCTTAGAAAAATAATGGAGGCAAAGATCAAGAAGATGCAAGAAATGCTTAACAAAGACCTAGAAGAATTAAGGAACAAACACCTAGAAGAATTAAAGAACAAACAAACAGAGATGAACAATACAATAACTGAAATGAAAAATACACTAGAAGGAATCAGTAGCAGAATAACTGTGACAGAAGAACGGATAAGTGACCTGGAAGACAGAAAGGTGGAAATCACTGCCATGGAACAAAATAAAGAAAAAGAATGAAAATAAATGAAGACAACCTAAGAGACTTCTGGGACAACATTAAATGCAACAACATTCGCATTATAGGGGTCCCAGATGGAGAACAGAGAGAGAAAGGACTCGAGAAAATATCTGAAGAGATTATAGTTGAAAACTTCCTTAGCATGGGAAAAGAAATAGTCACCGAAGTCCACGAAGCGCAGAGAGTCCCAGGCAGGATAAACCAAAGGAGAAAAATGCCGAGACACACAGTAATCAAATTGAAAAAATTAAAGACAAAGAAAAATTATTGAAAGCAACAAGGGAAAAATGACAACATACAACGGAATTCCCATAAGGTTAACAGCTGATTTCTCAGCAGAAAATCTACAAGCCAGAAGGGAGTGGCATGATAAATTTAACGTGATGAAAGGGAAGAACCTACCACCAAGAGTACTCCACCCAGCAAGTATCTCATTCAGATTTGATGGAGAAATCAAAAGCTTTACAGACAAGCAAAAGCTAAGAGAATTCAGCACCACGAAACCAGCTCTACAACAAATGCTAAAGGAACTTCTCTAAGTGGGAAACACAAGAGAAGAAAAGGACCCACTAAGACAAACCCATAACAATTAAGAAAATAATAATAGGAACATACATATTGATAATTACCTTAAACGTGAATGGATTAAATGCTCCAACCAAATGACACAGGCTCACTGAATGGATACAAAAACAAGATCCATATATATGCTGTCTACAAGAGACCCATTTCAGACCTAGGGACAGCTACAGACTGAAAGTGAGAGGATGGAAAAATATATTCCATGCAAATGAAAATCAAAAGAAAGCTGGAGTAGCAATACTCATATCAGATAAAATAGATTTTAAAATAAAGAATGTTACAAGAGACAAGGAAGGACACTACATAATGATCAAGGGATCAATCCAAGATATAACAATTATAAATATATATGTACCCAACACAGGAACACCTCAATACATAAGACAACTGCTAACAGCTATAAAAGAGGAAATCAACAGTAACACAATAATAGCAAGGGACTTTAACACCTCACTTACACCAATGGAGATCATCCAGACAGAAAATTAATAAGGAAACACAAGCTTTAAATGACACAATAGACCAGATAGATTTAATGGATATTTATAGGACATTCCATCCAAAAACAGCAGACTACAAGTTCTTCTCAATGGCACACGGAACATTCTCCGGGATAGATCACATCTTGGGTCACAAATAAAGCCTCAGTAAATTTAAGAAAACTGAAATCATATCAAGCAGCTGTTCCGACCACAATGCTATGAGATTAGAAATCAATTACAGGGAAAATAACGTAAAAAACAAACACATGGAGGCTAAACAATACATTTCTAAATAACCAAGAGATCACTGAGGAAATCAAAGAGGAAATCAAAAAATACCTAGAGACAAATGACAACAAAAACACGATGATCCAAAACCTATGGGATGCAGCAAAAACAGTTCTAAGAGGGAAGTTTATAGCAATAAAAGCCTACCTCAAGAAACCAGAAAAATCTCAAATAAACAATCTAACCCTACACCTAAAGGAACTAGAGAATGAAGAACAAAACCCAAAGTTAATAGAAGGAAAGAAATCATAAAGATCAGAGCAGAAATAAATGAAATAAAAACAATAGCAAAGATCAATAAAACTAAAAGCTGGTTCTTTGAGAAGATAAACAAAAATGATAAACCTTTAGCCAGACTCAAGTAAAAGAGGGAGAGGACTCAAATCAATAAAATTAGAAATGAAACAGGAGAAGTTGTAACAGACACCACAGAAATACAAAGCATCCTAAGAGACCTCTACAAGCAACTCTATGCCAATAAAATGGACAACCTGGAAGAAATGGACAAATTCTTAGAAAGGTATAACCTTCCAAGACTGAACCGGGAAGAAATAGAAAATATGAACAGACCAATCACAAGTAATGAAATTGAAAGTGTGATTAAAAATCTTCCAACAAACAAAAGTCCAGAACGAGATGGCATCAGAGGTGAATTCTATCAAACATTTAGACAAGAGCTAACACCCAATCTTCTCAAACTCTTCAGAACTTTTCAGGGGAAGGAACACTCCCAAACTCATTATATGAGGCCACAATCACCCTGATACCAAAACCAGACAAAGATACTACAGAAAAAGAAAATTAGAGACCAATATCACTGATTAATATAGATGTAAAAATCCTCAACAAAATACTAGGAAACAGAATTAAACAACACATTAAAAGGATCATGCACCATGATCAGGTGGGGTTTATCCCAGGGATGCAAGAATTCTTCAATATACACAAATCAATCAATGTGATACACCATATTAACAAATTGTAGAATAAAAATATGATCATCCCAATAGATGCAGGAAAAGCTTTTGACAAAATTCAACACCAATTTATGATTAAAAGTCTCCAAAAAGTGGGCATAGAGGGAATCTACCTCAACATAATAAAGGCAGTATATGACAAACCCACAGCAAACATCATTCTCAATAGTGAAAAACTAAAAGCATTTCCTCTAAGATCAGGAACAAGACAAGGATGTCCACTCTCACCACTATTACTCAACATAGTTTTTGGAAGTCCTAGACACAGTAATCAGAGAAGAAAAAGAAATAAAAGGAATACAAATTGGAAAAGAAGAAGTAAAATTGTCACTGTTTGCAAATGACACGATACTACACATAGTGAATCCTAAAGATGCCACCAGAAAACTACCAGAGCTAATCAATGAATTTGGTAAAGTTGCAGGATACAAAATTAATGCACAGAAATCTCTTGCATTCCTATACACTAACAATGAAAGATCAGAAAGAGAAATTAAGGAAACAATCTCATTCACCATTGCAACAAAAAGAATAAAATACGGAGGAATGAACCTACATAAGGAGGTAAAAGACCTGTACTC
This sequence comes from Delphinus delphis, assembly GCF_949987515.2. Classification (NCBI taxonomy): domain Eukaryota; kingdom Metazoa; phylum Chordata; class Mammalia; order Artiodactyla; family Delphinidae; genus Delphinus; species Delphinus delphis. The sequence continues at coordinate 2,508,965 of NW_027192661.1, forward strand.
AGAAAACTATAAGACACTGCTGAAAGAAATCAAAGATGATATAAACATATGGAGGTATAAACCATGTTCTTGGATTAGAAGAATCAATATTGTGAAAATGACTATAGTACCCAAAGCAAGCTACAGATTCAATGCAATCCCTATCAAATACCACTGGCATTTTCTACAGAACTAGAACAAAAAAATCTTAAAATTTGTATGGAGACACAAAAGACCCCGAATAGCCAAAGCAGTCTTGAGGGAAATTAAAAGAGCTGGAGGAATCAGACTTCCTAACTTCAGACTATACTACAAAGCTACATTAATCAAGACTATATGGTACTGGCACAAAAACAGAAATATAGATCAATTGAACAAGATAGAAAGCCCAGAGATAAACCTACGTACCTATGGCTAACTCATCTATGACAAAGGAGGCAAAGATATACAATGAAGAAAAGACAGTCTCTTCAGTAAGTGGTGCTGGGAAAACTGGACAACTACACGTGAAAGAATGAAATTAGAACACTCCATAACACCATACACAAAAATAAACTCAAGATGAATTAGAGATCTAAATGTTAGACCAGACACTATAAAATTATTAGAGGAAAACATAGGCAGAACACTCTATGACATAAATCACAGCAAGATCCTTTTTGACCCACCTCCTAGAGAAGTGGAAATAAAAACAAAAATAAACAAATGGGACCTAATGAAACTTCAAAGCTTTTGCACAGCAAAGGAAAACATAAACAAGATGAAAATACAACCCTCATAATGGGAGAAAATGTTTTCAAATGAAGCAAATGACAAAAGATTAATCTCCAAAATTTACAAGCAGCTCGTGTAGCTCAATATCACAAAAACAAACAACACAATCCAAAAATGGGCAGAAGACCTAAATAGACATTTCTCCAAAGGAGATATACAGATTGCCAATAAACACATGAAAGGATGCTGAACATCACTAATCATTAGAGAAATGCAAATCAAAACTACAGTGAGGTATCAACTCCCAGCAGTCAGAATGGCAATCATCAAAAAATCTACAAACAAAAAATGCTGGAGAGGCATTTACTGGAGAAAAGGGAACGTTCTTGCACTGTTGCTGGGAATGTAAATTGCTATACCCACTAGGGATAACAGTATAGAGGTTCCTGAAAAAACTAAAAATAGAAGTACCATACGACCCAGCAATCCAACTACTGGGCATTTGCCCTGAGAAAACCATAATTCAAAAAGAGTTATATACAACAATGTTCATTGCAGTTCTACTTACAATAGCCAGGACATGGAAGCAACCTAAGTGTCCATCGACAGATAAATGGATAAAGAATATCTGGCACATATATAAATGGAATATTACTCAGCCATAAAAAGAAACAAAACTGAGTTATTTGTAGTGAGGGGGATGGACTTAGAGTCTGTCCTACACAGTGAAGTAAGTCAGAAAGAGAAAAATAAATACCGTGTACTAACAGAGATATATGGAATCTAAAGAAAAAAGTTTATGAAGAACCTAGGGGCAGGACAGGATTAAGGACACAGACATAGAGAAAGGACTTGAGGACACGGGGAGGGGGAAGGGTAAGCTGGGACGAAGTGAGAGAGTGCCATGGACATATATACATTACCAAATGTAACATCGATAGCTACTGGGAAGCAGCCACATAGCACAGGGAGATCAGCTCGGTGCTTTGCGACCACCTAAAGGGGTGGGATGTGGAGGGTGGGAGGGAGATGTAAGAGGGAGGGGATATGGTGATATATGTATATGTATAATTGATTCACTTTGTTATACAGCAGAAACTAACACTCCATTGTAAAGCAATTATACTCCAATAAAGGTGTAAAAGGAAAATAAAAAAGAAAGAAGCCCAGAGATAAACCTACACACCTATGGTCAACTAATCTATGACAAAGTAGGCAAGACTATACAATGGAGAAAAGACAGTGTCTTCAATCAGTGGTGCTGGGAAAAATGGACAGCTACATGTAAAAGAATGAAATTAGAACACCCCCTAACACCATACACAAAAATAAATTCAAAATGGATTAGAGACCTTAATGTAAGACCGGACAGTATAAAACTCTTAGAGGAAAACATAGGAAGAATACTCTAACATAAATCACAGCAAGATCTTTTTTGATCCACCTCCTAGAGTAATGACATAAAAAAGAAAACTAAACAAATGGGACCTAATGAAACGTAAAAGCTTTTGCAAAGCAATGGAAACTACAAACACAAAAAGACAACCCTCAGAATGGGAGAATATATTTGCAACTGAATCAATGGACAAAGGATTAATCTCCAATATATATAAACAGCTGATGCAGCTCAATATTAAAAAAACAAACAACCCAATACAAAAATGGGCAGAAGATCTAAATAGACATTTCTTCCAAAAAGATGTAGAGATGGCCAAGGAGCACATGAAAAGCTGCTCTACATCACTAATTATTAGAGAAATGCAAATCAAAACTACAATGAGGTATCACCTCACACCTGTTAGAATGGGCATCATCAGAAAATCTACAAACAACAAATGCTGGAGAGGGTGTGGAGAAAAGGAACCCTCTTCCACGATTGGTGGGAATGTAAATTGATAGTCACTATGGAGAACAGTATGGAGGTTCCTTAAAAATCTAAAAATAGAATTACCATATGATCCAGCAACCCACTACTGGGCATATACCCAGAGAAAACCATAAATCAAAAAGACACATTCACCACAATGTTCATTGCAGCACTATTTACAATAGCCAGGTAATGGAAGCAACCTAAATGCCCACAGACAGACGAATGGATAAAGATGTGGTACATATATAAAATGGACTATTAGCCATAAAAAGGAATGAAATTGGGTCATTTGTAGAGACGTCGATGGATCTAGAGACTGTCATACAGAGTGAAGTAAGTCAGAGAGAGAAAAACAAATATTGTATATTAACGCATATATGTGGAACCTAGAAAAATGGTACAGATGAACCGGTTTGAAGGGCAGAAATAGAGACACAGATGTAGAGAACAAATGTATGGACACAAAGAGGGGAAAGCCATGGGGGGGGTGGCGGTGGGAGGAGTTGGGAGATTGGGATTGACATGTATACATTTATATGTATAAAATAGATAACCAATAAGAACCTGCTGTATAAAAAATAAATAAAATAAAATGAAAAATAAAATTTTTTAAAAAACGGAAAAAAGTTATTCCCTTCACATACATGTATTTATATGAATGAATTATTTCCATGCTTACATCCATAAGTACAAAAAAGAGGAATAAAACCTACCTTGAAACAAAAAAGAAAAAAACAAAACAGAACCCACCAGTTATACAGATGAAAACCCTATCAGGGCACTTGCTTCAGTGGTAGACAATTCTGAAGTTGGTCAGAGGTGGGGAATCATCTCGCATGGAGCCAGCAGCTCCCCCGCAAGGAGTGTCCTCATTACAAGCCTAGGGGACCGTGCCGAGGCATCTGTGAGTAAACGTGAGATGAGCCCCAGGCCAGCTGCTGCTGAACTGTTCCCAACCTTCCCAGGTAAAACACCTGAATATGTACAAGGACTTGAAAGCCTAGAGGAAGGGCCATGGAGCCACACGAGTGACAGCATGCCAGCCGACTTGGTGCCTGCAGGCCAGCCAGGATGGTACTGGCCCTGGGTGCTCTTCTGGAAGATTTCCATTTCCCTGCCTGAGATACCCGTCCTGTCCCTGCTCCCACTGCTTTTTTCCTTCCTCACCTCTGCCCAGGGAGAAATTCCAGCAGCAGGTATGGGTGACACATCCTCTTCCTTAGCAGGTGGCAGGCTGGCAACTGCTGCAGAAAGTCCAGCAGAGCCCCACTCACACTGGGCCACCCACAAAGCCGTGGCCTCTCACTCCCTCCCACCAGCCCAGCCCCGAGACTGCTGACAGGGCAGAGAAAATGGCGTCAGGCACGGCTGCAGGGGCTCTTGCTGCCTGGAGTGGTATTTATATTGATCTCAACCCAGGCACACCTGGGGAGGGCTGGCCGGCACGGTAAGGCTGCCCAGGTCAGCCAATCATCACCCCTCAGGGGCTCACAGTTGCAGAAAATGGAACTTGCTGAACCGGCCAGGTCCAAGGAACAGGTGTGGGCTCCTGAGAGTCAAGATAGACAAGGGGCTGCAGCTTTGGCTTGTTTTCTAATCATTTTATCTGGCCCATGAGTGGGAGACAACTTCAAGAAAACCCTCTCCTAATGAGAGGAACCCAGGAGTCAGGGAGAGGAGGGGTGGGTGGTGGTTGGAGACAGAGGCCTGGTGCCCCGGGTGCAGTGGAAGTCTCTGGAAGACCAGGTGGAGGGAGGCCGTACAGAGTGATGCCCAGGGTCACAGACCTGTCGCAGCTGCTGTTTGTTAGTTCAAGTCCTGCTCTGAGGTGCTCTGTGTCAGCTCTGAGCGACAGGTGAGCTGTGGGTGCTCTGCAATGAGGGCTATGTGCATGGTTCCCGTGTGCTCAGCCCTGCCACGGTACCTGCAAGGGTAGCTCTGTATCCGGGGATTGGTCTGACCACGAGAGCCCCATGGGCTGCTGGGGACCTGGTAAAGGATGTCAGGACAGTCAGTGAAGCCACCGAGGATATACCTCCAGCTGCTCCTAATTCCTACACCCTGCTGGTCATTCTACCAACCACCAGGACATGGTATTCTGTATTAGTCTTCAATGATGCCTTCTTTTGTATTCCATTAGTCCCAGAGTCACAAGAAATTTTGGCTTGTGAGTGGCAGGACTCAACATACAACTAAAACAATACTTCCGGGCCGTCTTGCTCCAGGGGTGCAAAAATTCCCACACCGTCTTTGGGGAAAGCTTAGCTAAAGACCTAAAAGTTCTACCTCTGGAAAAGGAAACCCTCCTTCAATACGCAGACGACATTCTGATCGCCAGCCCTACTAAGGAGGCCTCTGAACTACCAAGCCAATAAAGGATAGAAGTCGTCCAAAAAGAAGCTCAAATATCACAGACTGCGGTAACCTGCCTGGGCTTCATTCTCACAGAAGGTCGGAGAAGCCCATCCCAGGAAAGGGAAGAAACCATTTTCAGCCTTACCCCTTTCTCAAACTAGAAGACAGCTTAGGGGTTCCTGGGGAGGCCAGGGTTTGCTGCTTCTGGATCCCTAACTATAGTCTACTAGCTGGGCCTCTATATGAAACACTGAAAGGAAAAGATGATGATCCTTTTGAATAGAATCCAGAAGTGGCCTTTCAAGAATGGAAAGAGCAGTCAATTCAGACCCTTGCCCTGGAACTCCCTAATTTAGCTAAACCCTTTGACCTTTACATTCCCGGTGAAAGGTGAATCGCCATTGGAGAATTAGTGCAAAAACTGGGACCACTTGAAATGGAACAATGCAAGAATGCCATCCAGGTAGGATAAACTACGGTCACCAAGGGGCTTGGCCCACTGCCACATCTGGCCAAGATACTGGCGGTATCTAAAAACCTGGAAATCAGCAGCCCAAAAGGCCACCTCCCTCCTAAGGGAAAAGGACCCCACGTGGTGATCCTAACCACCAACCATGCCCTGAAGTTGCAGGGTTCGCTCCGTTGGCACACCGACCTCGAGTGAGGAGGCCTTCCAACTCCAACATCCAGAGAGATAACCGGGGGCAACAGGGCACCATGACGACTCGTGTGAACATCACTTGACCTGGAGTTTCTCTCATAAAACAACAAGAGTGTGTCCCAAAAGAGTAGACTACTGCTTGCAGGACTTACTGCACCCAGAGGGGAGCTAATAATCTTGGCGGGGGAACAGTATACCACACTGTCACCATAGAAAAGCCTACAGACACCGTGATGATGGTGGCCAATAAGACCGGCTGGACTCCTGTTTACTTCAAAAGGCTGTTGACTCAGTAGCCATCATGGTCCTTGATCACCACTGACCCTGGACTGTCTGGGAGTTGAGCGGGCAGGGCTCTGACACCTGGTGCTGTTTGTACGTTAATTCAGGGGCCTAATTGAAGAAAGCGCAGACTACTGGTCAGAGCATCTAGGCTGGCAGAAACGGTCAGCCTAAGGTGGCCGAACAAATGTGGGGCGGGGTGAAACCGGCCCCCAGAGCGTCTCTGCACATCTCTTTCCTGGACCCTTAAAGGTCATTAGAATCTATAACACTTCCAATGCTGGTGCTCAGGTGGACGAGCAGGGAGGCAGGGGCCCTGGGGACAATCAACGTCACCTGGAGGCTGCTGGGGAGAAGTTCTGACCCTCGCCCCTGGGTATGAGGGCTCCCAACTCAGCACTCAGCAGTTACAGAAGAAGGGTCTGCACCCTCAGCACTCCAAGAATGAGGAACGGGACAAAAGGCAGAGGAGGAGTTTGTCCCCAGCAAAGCCCATTAAAAATCCCTGGGAGATAAAAATAGAATCTGTGCAATAAAGTCAAGTCTAACTTTTTTATCCTTTGTGCTTTGTCTAATTTCACGTACTCCTAGGGTCTCGCATACAGAGGTTCCACACCCGGCACTTCAGACCAGATTTCCTAGTGCAGAATGGCTGGGTCGACACCTCAGCTCCTGGGGCCCAGTGCAGACTCCACGATATAGAGCCTGAGCTGCAGCCAACCCAGCCCTTGAAAGCTCTGTCCCCTCCCTCCCACTGACTCTGACAGGATCTCTACACAGCAGCCCAGCCCACAGCCCACGGGGTAGTGCATGCTCTCACCTCTCCATTCTCTGATCAAAATATAAAGTTTCCTTTGCTTGTGAACCAAACTCAGTCTCGATCTGTTGGCCCCAATGACACTGGGCAGGGGGACACTTGTTGGGGTCCACTCTGGAGGATCAGTAACAGAAATTGAGACTATTGTAACCTCAATGAACAGATGTGTGAGCCAAACTGTAGTTAACATAGAACAGTGTATAAGGCTCGGGTAAAATAAGATGTTTCTAACACTTCCATTTGATATTTCCATCACTTTATTATAAGCAAGTTCAGTGAAAGGGTTTGTCTTATTTGTCAGGTCAATATTAGAGAAACGAAGTGATTTCTTTCCAAGGATGTACATCTAATAATCTTGGTTAAAGCTTCAATCTTGTTTTAAATGCTTTTCCATTGAAAATGATACCTCTCTTTCAGCTCCCCCATTTCTGAGAAGTATAAAATCTTATAATTTATTATTACCAAAGGGGAAAGGTGGGAGGAGGGATAAATTAACAGTTTGGGATTAACACATACACACTGCTATGTATAAAATAGATCATCAACAAGGAACTACTGTATAGCACAGGGAACTACACTCAACATTTTGCAATAACCTATAAGGGGAAATAATCTGAAAAAGAATAGATATTTTTATTGACATCATCTATCAATGACAGTTAAAGTGTAGCCTAAGGGAAGCTGGTGGTGAGTGCTTCTGACCCTGAAGACTTCAATCATCTAAAGTTTGGACTCTGCCTACTTCCCAAGGCCCTTAATGAACATATGTGTAGCCGTAGCTTAAAAACTTCCCCAGTTTGGGTTTCGGGGAGACACTGATTTTGAAAAAGCCCTGGTGTTCTCCTTACATGAATGGGACTCTTCCTACTGCTAAAACATGTCTGTCACACCCAGAGGATAGTATACCGTCTGATCGGGAAGAGTTTGGAAAAGGCATCTCATCTCCTCATCTCCTGGTGCTCGGGTTCACCCCTCCAGCGTCTTTACTAACAGTCTCCCCACTTGGAGATGTCAGCACTGTCAACATCCTGTTGCGTACAGTTTGGAATTTGTCCAGAGGATGAAGCGGAAGGATGAGGAACAATGAGAGACAAGTCCTAGGTGTTCAGACAGGCACATGTCACTCTAATTTCCAATCAGGAAGACGAATTGACCAAAGGCTAGGGTTGCCCATGGAAACAGTATAGGGCTTGAGGAAATCCTGCTGCTTTGTGGCCAGTTCCCATAAACACAAGTTGAACAATGGAACTCAGGGGCAGTAAAATCCACGAAACTGCAGAGTTGAAAATATCCATCACTGAAAAATGTCTTGAGGAAAGTCAGAGAAAAGGACTTGTAAGCAAGGGAGAATGGCAGGAAAGGGATTTGAGGAGGTAGAAAGGACTCGCCATTAAGCACAAGAAAAGGAGCTGAACATTGCCAACATTGCAGTTGGCCAAAAAGGGTGTATGCGTTTTTTTCTGTATATATTCAAGAAAAGGGCATACACTTTTTTAGCCAACCAAACAGGTGGGCACTGGAAATCAATACTACAAAAGATATCACTTCGCATCAGTCAGAAGAGCCATCCTCATAAAGCGTAAACAACAGAAATGCAGGACAGGGCAAGGAGAAGAGGGAGCCCTGTGAGACTTATAGTGGAAATGTATATTGCCAACGGCCATTCTGGAGAAGTGTATTGTGTTTACTAAAGCATCTAAAAAATAAGTAACAGAGCATAGGGCACTTGCACTCATGGGCGTATATCTTGGGAAAAACAAAAATCGAGAGGACACAGGCACCCCAATGTTTACCCCCTCTCTGTTTAAAAGATCCTCGACTAGGATATAACTTAAATGTCTCTGGAGGGAAAAAATGGATAGAGATGTGGTACTTATGTAGAGTGGAATATTACTCAGCCTGGAAATCAATGAAATATGGCCAGTTGTAACAACTCCGGAGGAGTTACGTATGATCATTCTAAGTGACAGAATTCAAAAAGAAAAAGACACATATCATAAGATATCACTTAAAGGTGGAATCCAAAATGGCTACACATGAAATAAATTACAAAACAAAAACATAGTCAAATATGTAGAAAACACGCATAAGGCTGCTAAACGGGAAAGGTGGGGAGGGGTGAGGCATCATCCAGGAGGTTGAAATTAGCAAAGATGCCATTCCAAATACCAAACTGATAATCAACAAGGCCTACACGGTAGCTAAAAGAACTGCACTCAGCACACTCAAGTCACCGGAAAAGAATATATACGACTGGTAAGAATCTGAAAAAGAATTTACTGATGTCTCTCTGTACGTGAATCAAGTGGATGTACAGCAGCAAGAAACAGAGCTTTGAAAATCAGCTGTAACCAATATAGTAATAAATTGAAAAAAATAAACGACAGAGAGACAGAGAAAACCTCTTACAACTTTTCCTCAGGGACGGTGATGTAACATGGATTGAACACATCTAGACCCACAGCAGGATGAGACATAAGGCTGGAAACTGTTTGCGCTAAGAGAAATGTGAGGCTGGGTGAGGAAATGCACACCCTTTAAAGTAATACTACCTGGTGCCCATTCAATGGGTCCCAAATCTGCAGGTTCAAGGGATCTTCCTACAGCTAAAACATGCATGGAAAACCCAGAGGACTGTACACCATGTGATCGGGAGATGTGTCTAAAATGCAGCTCATTTATCCTCTGCTGGTGCTCCTGTTCACCATTCCAGCCACGTTACTTAGAATCTCCCCACTTGGAGAATCAGCACATTTCAACTTCTGTTTCACACACTTTGCAAATTGTGAGGAGGATGAACGGGAAGAGGGGGAACCAATGAGAGAATAGTTGTAGGGGTTTGGACGGGCACATATCACTCTAATTTCCCATTAAGAATAAGAATTAAAGAAAGGCTCAGCCTGCCTCGCCGGAGCCCAAATAGGGTCTGAAGCAATCCTGTGGGTTTGAGGCCAGGTCACAAAAGAGCAACTTAAAAAATGGAGCTCAGGGTCACTGCAATTCACAAACCTGCAGAGTTATAAATGAAAACTAACGTCCAAAAATATGTTGAGGTAAGGCAAAGAAAAGGATCTGAATGCAAGACAGAATTGCAAGAAACAGATTTCAAGAGATAGATTGGACTCGTCTTTAACGCACATGAAAAGCGGCAGAATTTCGACAATGATGCAGTTGGCCCAAAAGGGCATATGCGTTTTTTCCTGATTATATCCAGGAAAAAACGCATACGCACTTTATGGGCAACGAAGCAAGCAAGCAATGCAAATGTGCACAACAAAGAAGTCTCACTTCCCACCGGTCAAAAGGGCCATCCTAAAAAATTGTAAAAACCAGAAATGCAGGACAGGCCATGGAGAACAGGGAGCCTTTATACGCTGAACTGCCGAGAGCGGTGCGTGAACTGCCGAGTGCGTGAACTGCCGAGAGCCACTCTGGAGAGTGTATGTGCGTGAACTGCCGAGAGCCACTCTGGAGAAGTGTATGGTGGTTCCTAAATCATCTAAAAAACAGAGCTACAGAGCATAGGACACTTCCAATCATGGGAGTATATCTAGGGAAGTCTAAAAATCAACAAGACACAAGCACACCACAGTTTAGGGCTACTCTGTTTACAAGAACCTCAACTTCAGTACACCTTAAATATCCCAGGAAAGAGAACAATGGATAAAGAAGATGTGGTACTTATGTACAATGGAATATCTCTTCACCATGAAATCAATGTAATAAGGCTAGTAGAAGGATAAAGAGTGGATTTAGGTCCGATAATACTACTTGAAATAAGTCAAACAGAAAAAGAAACATATCATAAGATATCACTTATAGAGGGAGGGTAAATATGGCTGCACAAGAAATGAATTACAGAACAGAACAGTGTCTCACATTTAGAAAACACACTTATGTCAGCTTAAGGGGAAAGGAGAGGTGGGGTGATGCATAAAACCAGAGTTTGAAATTAGCACAGATACCGTTCAATAAACCAAATAGGTGTTAGACAAGATCTACACCTTGCTTAATGAACTGGCCTCAACACACCCTATACACCGCAGAGAAATATATCTGAGTAATAAGAATCTTAAAACCCATGTATTGATATATCTCCGTAAGGGAATCAAGTGTGTGCAGAGCGGCACAAACACAGCAGTGAAAATGAGCTAAACCCCATTATAGAAATAAATTTTAAAAACAAAACGCTGAAACAATGAAAGAGAGAAAAATTCTTACAAAATTCGCTCAGGGGCTGTGATGCAACCTGGATTGACCACATATAAACCCACAGCTGGATAAGACATAAGGCTGGACACTTGGGGCTGAGAGGATTGGTGAGCTTTGGTGAGCAACTGCCGAAAGTTTAATGCAATACTTCATGCTACTCAGTCCAAGGGTCCCAACACTCCAGGTTGAAGGGAATCTTCCTACAGCTAAACCATGCTTGGGAAACCCAGCGACTGGTATACCATATGATCGGGAAAGGTTTCTAAAACACACCTCATTTTTCCTCTCCTGGGGCTCCGGATCGACATTCCAGCCGCTTTACTAACAACATCCCCACATGGAGAGTCAACGCCTTTAAGTTCTGGTATCGCACAGTCTGCAGTTAGTGCAGAGGATGAATGGGAATAGGGGGAAACAGTGAGAAACTAGCTGTAGCGGTTTCAATGGGCACATGTCACTCTGTTTTCACATCAGTAAGAAGAATTAACCAAAGGCACAGCAAGGTGCCCCAGAAGAAGAATAGAGCTTCAAGGAATCCTATGGTTATGGGGCAAGATCACAAAAATAAGAGCTGAAAAATGGAGCTCAGGGCCACTGCAATTCAAAAACCTGCAGAGTTATAAAGGCCAACTATTTTCAAAAAATATATTGAGGTAAGGCTATGAAGAGGCATTGAAAGCAAGGCAGAATTGCAGGAAACCGATTTCAGGAGGTACACTGGAATTGCATTGAAAACATATGAAGAGAGTCAGAACCTCGACATGATGCATTTGGCCAAAAAGGGCGTACGTGTTTTTTCCTGAATATAGTCAGGAAAAAACGCATACACACTTTTTGGCCAAACAAGCAAGCTTGCAAAGGAAATCTGCACTACAATGAAGTCTCACTTCCCCCCGGTCAAAAGGGCCATCTGAAAAAAGTGTAAAATCCAGAAAGGCAGGACAGGCCATGGAGAACTGGGAGCCTTGTTATGCTGATGGGCGGGATGTAAATTGCCAACAGACACTCGGGAGAAGTGTATGGTGTTTCCTGAAACATCTAAAAAACAAAGCAACAGAGCCTAGGGCACTTCCACTTATGGTCCTATAGCTTAGGGAAATTAAAATCAAAAAGACACAGCCACCCCAAAGTTTGGGACGCCTCTGTTTACAAGAACCTCGTTTACAGTACAAGTTCAACATTGCATAAGTGAACAATGAATAAAGAAGTTGTGGTATTTACTTACAAAGCAATATCACTCAGCAATGAAATCTATGTCATCAGGCCCTTAGCAGCACAATGAGTGGATTCAGGTATGATGATTCTAACTGAAATAAGTCACACAGAAAAAGAAACATCATAAGATATCAGTAATACACGGAATGTAAACTTGGCTACACAGGAACTGAATTACAGAACAGAACAGGGTCTCAAATTTAGAAAACCAGCTTATGCTTGCTTAAGGGGAAAGGTGAGTTGGGGTGCTGCATAAAACCAGAGATTGAAATGAGCACAGATAAAGTTCCTTAAGCCAAATATGGAATAGACAAGAGCTACTCCTTGCTCAACGAAATGGACTCAACACCGCATATAAAACGCCTCAGAATGTACCTGACTACTAAGTATCTTAAAACCTATGGATTGCTATGTCTCCGAAAGAGAATCAAACATGTGTACGGGGACATAAACGCAGCAGTGATAGGATTGGAGAGGTTCGGTGAGCAAATGTAGACCCTTTGAAGTCATATTGCATGGTACCCATTCCACGGGTTTCAACTACCCAGGTTTAAGGTATTCTTCCTTCAGCAAAAACATGCATGTGGAACCTAGATTATGATCAACCATGTGATCCGGAGACGTGTTCAAATATGTCTCAGTTTTCGTACCCTGGTACTCGGGCGCAACATTCCAGATGCTTTACTAACACTCTCCCGACTTGGAGAGTCAGTCCCTTTAACCTCCTGTTTGGCCCAGTTTGCAATTTCTGCGGAAGATGAACAGAAATAGCGAGAACTAATGAGAGACTAGCTGGAGGTGTCTGGACGGGCAAATTTAACTCTCATTTCCCACCAGGAAGAGGAATTAACCAAAGGCTCAGCGTGCCGTGCCGGAACCAGATTAGGGCCTGAAGCCATCCTGCGGTGTTGCGACCAGGTCACAAGAAAGCGAGTTGACGAAAGGAGCTCAGGGGCACTGTAATCCACAAACCTGCAGAGTTATAAATGACAGCTACCGTCCAAAAATATACTGAAGTAAGGCTGCCAAGAGGACTTGAAAGCGGGGCAGAATTGCAGGAAACCGATTTCAGGAGGTAGACTGGAATTGCATTGAAAGCATAGGAAAAGAGGCAGAACGTCCACAATGATGCACTTGGCCAAAAAGGGCGTATGCGTTTTTTCCTGAATATATTCAGGAAAAAACGCATACGCCCTTTTTGGCCAACCAAGCAAGCTTGCAAAGGAAATCTGCACTACAATGAAGTCTCACTTCCCCCCGGTCAAAAGGGCCATCTGAAAAAAGTGTAAAATCCAGAAAGGCAGGACAGGCCATGGAGAACTGGGAGCCTTGTTATGCTGATGGGCGGGATGTAAATTGCCAACAGACACTCGGGAGAAGTGTATGGTGTTTCCTGAAACATCTAAAAAACAAAGCAACAGAGCCTAGGGCACTTCCACTTATGGTCCTATAGCTTAGGGAAATTAAAATCAAAAAGACACAGCCACCCCAAAGTTTGGAACGGCTCTGTTTACAAGAACCTCGTTTACCGTACAAGTTCAATATCACAGAAAGTGAAAAATGGATAAAGAACTTGTGGTACTTACGTACAATGCAGTATCACTCAGCAATGAAATCTATGTCATCAGGCCCGTAGCAGCATAATGAGTGGATTCAGGTACGATGATTCTAACTGAAATAAGTCACACAGAAAAAGAAACATCATAAGATATCAGTAATACACGGAATGTAAACTTGGCTACACAGGAACTGAATTCCAAAACAGAACAGGGTCTCAAATTTAGAAAATCAACTTATGCTTGCTTAAGGGTAAAGGTGAGTTGGGGTGCTGCATAAAACCAGAGATTGAAATGAGCACAGATAAAGTTCCTTAAGCCAAATATGGAATAGACAAGAGCTACTCCTTGCTCAACGAAATGGACTCAACACCCCATATTAAACGCCTAAGAATGTACCTGACTAGTAAGTATCTTAAAACCTATGGATTGCTATGTCTCCAAAAGAGAATCAAGCGTGTGTACAGGGGCATAAACGCAGCAGTGATAGGATTGGAGAGGTTTGGTGAGCAAATGAAGACCCTTTGAAGTCATATTGCATGGTACCCATTGCACGGATCTCAACTTTCCAGGTTTAAGGTATTCTTCCTTCAGCTAAAACATGCATGTGGAACCCAGAGTATGATCAACCATGTGAACGGGAGACGTGTTCAAATATGTCTCAGGTTTCCTCCACTGGTACTCGGGTGCAACATTCCAGACGCTTTACTAACACTCTCCCCACTTCGAGAGTCAGCGCCTTTAACCTCCTGTTTGGCCCAGTTTGCAATTTCTGCAGAAGATGAACAGGAATAGGGAGAACCAATGAGAGACTAGCTGGAGGTGTCTGGACGGGCAAATTTAACTCTCATTTCCCAACAGGAAGAGGAAATAACCAAAGGCTCAGCCTGCCGTGCCGGAACCAGATTAGGGCCTGAAGCCATCCTGCGGTGTTGCGGCCAGCTCAAAAGAAAGCGAGTTGAAGAAAGGAGCTCAGGGGCACTGTAATTCACAAACCTGCAGAGTTATAAATGACAGCTATCGTCCAAAAATATACTGAAGTAAGGCTGCCAAGAGGACTTGAAAGCGGGGCAGAATTGCAGGAAACCCATTTCAGGAGGTAGACTGGAATTGCATTGAAAGCATAGGAAAAGAGGCAGAACGTCCACAATGATGCACTTGGCCAAAAAGGGCGTATGCGTTTTTTCCTGAATATATTCAGGAAAAAACGCATACGCCCTTTTTGGCCAACCAAGCAAGCTTGCAAAGGAAATCTGCACTACAATGAAGTCTCACTTCCCCCCGGTCAAAAGGGCCATCTGAAAAAAGTGTAAAATCCAGAAAGGCAGGACAGGCCATGGAGAACTGGGAGCCTTGTTATGCTGATGGGCGGGAGGTAAATTGCCAACAGACACTAGGGAGAAGTGTATGGTGTTTCCTGAAACATCTAAAAAACAAAGCAACAGAGCCTAGGGCACTTCCACTTATGGTCCTATAGCTTAGGGAAATTAAAATCAAAAAGACACAGGGAGAAGGCGGAAGATGGCGGAAGAGTAAGACGCGGAGATCACCTTCCTCCCCACAGATACACCAGAAATACATCTACACGTGGAACAACTCCTACAGAACACCTACTGAAGGCTGGCAGAAGACCTCAGACCTCCCAAAAGGCAAGAAACTCCCCAGTACCTGGGTAGGGCAAAAGAAAAAACAGAGTCAAAAGAATAGGGACGGCACCTGCACCAGTGGGAGGGAGCTGTGAAGGAGGAAAAGTTTCCACACTCTAGGAAGCCCCTTCGTGGGCGGAGACTGCGGGAGGCGGAGGGGGGAGCTTCGAAGCTGCGGAGGAGTGCACAGCAACGGGTGCGGAGGGCAAAGCGGGGAGATTCCCGCACAGAGGATCGGTGCCGACCGGCACTCAACAGCCCGAGAGGCTTGTCTGCTCACCCGCCGGGGCGGGCGGGGCTGCGAGCTGAGGCCAGAGCGCAGGGAGAGGACTTTGGTTGGCGGCTTGAACATAGCCTGAAGGGGTTAGTGCACCACAGCTAGCCGGGAGGGAGTCCGGGGAAAAGCCTGCACCTGCAGAAGAGGCAGGAGACTTTTCCTTCCCTCTTTGTTTCCTGGGGCGTGAGGAGAGGGGTTTAAGAACGCTGCTTAAAGGAGCTCCAGAGACGGGCGCGAGCCGCGGCTGAAAGCGCGGACCCCAGAGACAGGCGCGAGCCGCGGCTGAAAGCGCGGAATCCAGAGACGGGCGCGAGCCGCGGCTGAAAGCGCGGAATCCAGAGACGGGCGCAAGCCCCGGCTAAAAGCGCGGATCCCAGAGGCGGGCGGGAGACGTTAAGGCTGCTGCCGCCGCCACCGAGGGGCCTGTGTGCGAGCACAGGTCACTCTCCACACCCCTCGTCCGCGGAGCCTGTGCAGCCCGCCACTGCCGGGTTCCCGGGATCCAGGGACAACTTCCCCGGGAGAGCGCACAGCGCGCCTCAGGCTGGTGCAAAGTCACGCCGGCCTTTGCCACCGCAGGCCCACCCCGCACTCTGTGCCCCTCCGTCCCCGCCGGCCTGAGTGCGCCAGAGCCCCCAATCAGTGGCTCTTTTAACCCCATCCTGTCTGAGCAAAAAACAGACGCCCTCCAGCGATCTACACGCAGTGGCAGGGCCAAATCCAAAGCTTAGCCCTGGGAGCTGTGAGAACAAAGAAGAGAAAGGGAAATCTCTCCCAGCAGCCTCAGAAGCAGCGGATTAAAGCTCCACAATCAACTTGATGTACCCTGCATCTGTGGAATACCTGAATAGACAACCAATCATCCCAAATTAAGGAAGTGGACTTTAGGAGCAAGATCTATGATATTTTCCCCTTTCCTCTTTTTGTGAATGTGTATGTGTATGCTTCTGTGTGAGATCTTGTCTGTATAGTCTTGCTTCCACCATTTGTCCTAGGGTTCTATCCGTCCATGTTTTTTTTTTTAATTTTTTTTCTTAATAATTAATTTTAATAACCTTATTATACTTTACCTTCGTTCTTTCTTTCTTTCTTTCCGTCCTTCCTTCCCTCCTTTAGACAACGAATCATCCCAAATTGAGGAGGTGGTCTCTGACAGCAAGATTTAGGATTTTCCCCCATTTACCTCTTTTAGTGAGGGTGTATGTGTATGCTTCTGTGTAAGATTTTGTCTGTATAGCTTTGCTTCCAACATTTGTCCTAAGGTTCTTTCCGTCCCTTTTTTTTTTTCTAAATAAGAAGTTTTTAATTCAATAACTTTATTATACTTTATTTTATTTTTACTGTATCTTCTTTCTTTCTTTTTTCCTTCTTTCCCTCCTTCCTTCCTTCCTCCCTCCCTCCCTCCCTCCTTTCTTTCCTTCTTGCCTTCTTTCCTTCTTTGCTTCTTTCTTTCTTTCTTCCTTCCTTCCTACCCTCCTTTCCTTCTTTCTTTCCTCATACTTCTACTAATTCCCTCTACTTTTTCTCCCTTTTATCCTGAGCCTGTGGATGAAAAGCTTTTGGTGCTCCAGCCAGGAGGCAGGGCTCTGCCTCTGAGGTAGGACAGCCAACTTCAGGACACTGATCAACAAGAGACCTCCCAGCTCCACATAATATCAAACGGCGAAAATCTCCCAGAGACCTCCATCTTAACACCAGCACCCAGCTTCACTCAACGACCAGCAAGCCACAGTGCTGGAAAATCTATGCCAAACAACAAGCAAAACAGGAACACAACCCCACCCATTAGCAGAGAGGCTGCCTAAAATCATAATAAGGCCACAGACACCCCCAAACACACCACCAGACGTGAACCTGCCCACTAGAGAGACAAGATCCAGCCTCATCCACCACAACACAGGCACTAGCCCCCTCCACCAGGAAGCCTACACAACCCACTGAACCAACCTTAGCCACTGGAGACAGACATCAAAAACAGGAGGAACTACAAACCTGCAGCCTGCAAAAAGGAGACCCCAAACACAGTAAGATAAGCAAAATGAGAAGACAGAAAAACACACAGCAGATAAAGGAGCAAGATAAAAATGCACCAGACCTAACAAATGAAGAGGAAATAGGCAGTCTACCTGAAAGAGAATCCAGAATAATGATAGTAAGGTTGATCCGAAATCTTGGAGATAGAATGGACAATAGATTGGACAAAATGCAAGAATCAGTTAACAAGGACCTAGAAGAACTAAAGATGAAACAAGCAACGATGAACAACACAATAAATGAAATTAAAAGTACTCTAGATGGGATCAATAGCAGAATAACTGAGGCAGAAGAACGGATAAGTGACCTGGAAGATAAAATAGTGGAAATAACTACTGCAGAGCAGAATAAAGAAAAAAGAATGAAAAGAACTGAGGACAGTCTCAGAGACCTCTGGGACAACATTAAACGCACCAACATTCGAATTATAGGGGTTCCAGAAGAAGAAGAGAAAAAGAAAGGGACTGAGAAAATATTTGAAGAGATTATAGTTGAAAACTTCCCTAATATGGGAAAGGAAATAGTTAATCAAGTTCAGGAAGCACAGAGAGTCCCATACAAGATAAATACAAGGAGAAATACGCCAAGACACATATTAATCAAACTGTCAAAAATTAAATACAAAGAAAGCATATTAAAAGCAGCAAGGGAAAAACAACAAATAACACATAAGGGAATCCCCATAAGGTTAACAGCTGATCTCTCAGCAGAAACCCTACAAGCCAGAAGGGAGTGGCAGGACATACTGAAAGTGATGAAGGAGAAAAACATGCAGCCAAGACTACTCTACCCAGCAAGGATCTCATTCAGATTTGATGGAGAAATTAAAACCTTTACAGACAAGCAAAAGCTGAGAGAGTTCAGCACCACCAAACCAGCTTTACAACAAATGCTAAAGGA
Source organism: Delphinus delphis (assembly GCF_949987515.2). Lineage (NCBI taxonomy): Eukaryota > Metazoa > Chordata > Mammalia > Artiodactyla > Delphinidae > Delphinus > Delphinus delphis. The sequence continues at coordinate 2,527,483 of NW_027192661.1, forward strand.
TCTTCTCTAGGCAAGAAACACAAGAGAAGGAAAAAACCTATAATAATGAACCCAAAACAATTTAGAAAATGGGAATAGGAACATACATATCGATAATTACCTTAAATGTAAATGGACTAAATGCTCCCACCAAAAGACACAGATTAGCTGAATGGATACAAAAACAAGACCCTTATATATGCTGTCTACAAGAGACCCACTTCAGACCTAGAGACACATACAGACTGAAAGTAAGGGGATGGAAAAAGATATTCCATGCAAATGGAAGCCAAAAGAAAGCTGGAGTAGCAATTCTCGTATCAGACAAAATAGACTTTAAAATAAGGACTATTAAAAGAGACAAAGAAGGACACTACATAATGATCAAGGGATCGATCCAAGAAGAAGATATAACAATTGTAAATATTTATGCACCCAACATAGGAGCACCTCAATACATAAGGCAAATACTAACAGCCATAAAAGGGGAAATCGACAGTAACACATTCATAGTAGGGGACTTAAACACCCCACTTTCACCCATGGACAGATCATCCAAAATGAAAATAAATAAGGAAACACAAGCTTTAAATGATACATTAAACAAGATGGACTTAATTGATATTTATAGGACACTCCATCCAAAAACAACAGAATACACATTTTTCTCAAGTGCTCATGGAACATTCTCCAGGATAGATCATATCTTAGGTCACAAATCAAGCCTTGGTAAATTTAAGAAAATTGAAATTGTATCAAGTATCTTTTCTGACCACAACGCCATGAGACTAGATATCAATTACAGGAAAAGATCTGTAAAAAATACAAACACATGGAGGCTAAACAATACACTACTTAATAATGAAGAGATCACTGAAGAAATCAAAGAGGAAATCAAAAAATACCTAGAAACAAATGACAATGGAGACACAACGACCCAAAACCTGTGGGATGCAGCAAAAGCAGTTCTAAGGGGGAAGTTTATAGCAATACAAGCCCACCTTAAGAAGCAGGAAACATCTCGAATAAACAACCTAACCTTGCACCTCAAGCAATTAGAGACAGAAGAACAAAAAAACCCCAAAGCTAGCAGAAGGAAAGAAATCATAAAAATCAGATCAGAAATAAATGAAAAAGAAATGAAGGAAACAATAGCAAAGATCAATAAAACTAAAAGCTGGTTCTTTGAGAAGATAAACAAAATAGATAAACCACTAGCCAGACTCATCAAGAAAAAAAGGGAGAAGACTCAAATCAATAGAATTAGAAATGAAAAAGGAGAGGTAACAACTGACACTGCAGAGATAAAAGAGATCATGAGAGATTACTACAAGCAACTCTATGCCAATAAAATGGACAATCTGGAAGAAATGGACAAATTCTTAGAAATGCACAACCTGCCAAGACTGAATCAGGAAGAAATAGAAAATATGAACAGACCAATCACAAGCACTGAAATTGAAACTGTGATTAAAAATCTTCCAACAAAGAAAAGCCCAGGACCAGATGGCTTCACAGGCGAATTCTATCAAACCTTTAGAGAAGAGCTAACACCTATCCTTCTCAAACTCTTCCAAAATATAGCAGAGGGAGGACCACTCCCTAACTCCTTCTACGAGGCCACCATCACCTTGATACCAAAACCAGACAAGGATGTCACAAAGAAAGAAAACTACAGGCCAATATCACTGATGAACATAGATGCAAAAATCCTCAACAAAATACTAGCAAACAGAATCCAACAGCACATTAAAAGGATCATACACCATGACCAAGTGGGGTTTATTCCAGGAATGCAAGGATTCTTCAATATACGCAAATCTATCAATGTGATAAACCATATTAACAAATTGAAGGAGAAAAACCATATGATCATCTCAATAGATGCAGAGAAAGCTTTTGACAAAATTCAACACCCATTTATGATAAAAACCCTGCAGAAAGTAGGCATAGAGGGAACTTTCCTCAACATAATAAAGGCCATATATGACAAGCCCACAGCAAACATCATCCTCAATGGTGAAAAACTGAAAGCATTTCCACTAAGATCAGGAACAAGACAAGGTTGCCCACTCTCACCACTATTATTCAACATAGTTTTGGAAGTTTTAGCCACAGCAATCAGAGAAGAAAAGGAAATAAAAGGAATCCAAATTGGAAAAGAAGAAGTAAAGGTGTCACTGTTTGCAGATGCCATGATCCTATACATAGAGAACCCTAAAGATGCTACCAGAAAACTACTAGAGCTAATCAATGAATTTGGTAAAGTGGCAGGATACAAAATTAATGCACAGAAATCTCTGGCATTCCTATATACTAATGATGAAAAATCTGAAAGTGAAATCAAGAAAACACTCCCATTTACCATTGCAACAAAAAGAATAAAATATCTAGGAATAAACCTACCTAAGGAGACAAAAGACCTGTATGCAGAAAATTATAAGACAGTGATGAAAGAAATTAAAGATGATATAAATAGATGGAGAGATATACCATGTTCTTGGATTGGAAGAATCAATATTGTGAAAATGACTCTACTACCCAAAGCAATCTATAGATTCAATGCAATCCCTATCAAACTACCACTGGTATTTTTCACAGAACTAGAACAAAAAATTTCACAATTTGTATGGAAACACAAAAGACCCCGAATAGCCAAAGCAATCTTGAGAACGAAAGAAGGAACTGGAGGAATCAGGCTCCCTGACTTCAGACTATACTACAAAGCTACAGTCATCAAGACGGTATGGTACTGGCACAAAAACAGAAAGATAGATCAATGGAACAGGATAGAAAGCCCAGAGATAAACCCATGCACATATGGACACCTTATCTTTGATAAAGGTGGCAGTAATGTACAATGGAGAAAGGACAGCCTCTTCAATAAGTGGTGCTGGGAAAACTGGACAGGTACATGTAAAAGTATGAGATTAGATCACTCCCTAACACCATACACAAAAATAAGCTCAAAATGGATTAAAGACCTAAATGTAAGGCCAGAAACTATCAAACTCTTAGAGGAAAACATAGGCAGAACACTCTATGACATAAATCAAAGCAAGATCCTTTCTGACCCACCTCCTAGAGTAATGGAAATAAAAACAAAAATAAACAAATGGGACCTAATGAAACTTCAAAGCTTTTGCACAGCAAAGGAAACCATAAACAAGACCAAAAGACAACCCTCAGAATGGGAGAAAATATTTGCAAATGAAGCAACCGACAAAGGATTAATCTCCAAAATTTACAAGCAGCTCATGCAGCTCAATAGCAAGAAAACAAACAACCCAATCCAAAAATGGGCAGAAGACCTAAATAGACATTTCTCCAAAGAAGATATACAGACTGCCAACAAACACATGAAAGAATGCTCAACATCATTAATCATTAGAGAAATGCAAATCAAAACTACAATGAGATATCATCTCACACCAGTCAGAATAGCCATCATCAAAAAATCTAGAAACAATAAATGCTGGAGAGGGTGTGGAGAAAAGGGAACACTCTTGCACTGCTGGTGGGAATGTGAATTGGTTCAGCCACTATGGAGAACAGTATGGAGGTTCCTTAAAAAACTACAAATAGAACTACCATATGACCCAGCAATCCCACTACTGGGCATATACCCTGAGAAAACCAAAATTCAAAAAGAGTCATGCACCAAAATGTTCATTGCAGCTCTATTTACAATAGCCCGGAGATGGAAACAACCTAAGTGCCCGTCATCGGATGAATGGATAAAGAAGATGTGGCACATATATACAATGGAATATTACTCAGCCATAAAAAGAAACGAAATTGAGCTATTTGTAATGAGGTGGATAGACCTAGAGTCTGTCATACAGAGTGAAGTAAGTCAGAAAGAAAAAGACAAATACCGTATGCTAACACATATATATGGAATTTAAGAAAAAAATGTCATGAAGAACCTAGGGGTAAAGCAGGAATAAAGACGCAGACCTCTTAGAGAACGGACTTGAGGTTATGGGGAGGGGGAAGGGTGAGCTGTGACAGGGCGAGAGAGAGTCATGGGCATATACACAGTAACAAACGCAGTAAGGTAGATAGCTAGTGGGAAGCAGCCGCATGGCACAGGGATATTGGCTCGGTGCTTTGTGACAGCCTGGAGGGGTGGGATGGGGAGGGTGGGAGGGAGGGAGACGCAACAGGGAAGACATATGGGAACATATGTTTATGTATGACTGATTCACTTTGTTATAAAGCAGAAACTAACACACTATTGTAAAGCAATTATACCCCAATAAAGATGTTAAAAAAAAAAAAAAAGACACAGCCACCGCAAAGTTTGAGACGCCTCTGTTTACAAGAACCTCGTTTACCGTACAAGTTCAATATCACAGAAAGTGAAAAATGGATAAAGAACTTGTGGTACTTACGTACAATGCAGTATCACTCAGCAATGAAATCTATGTCATCAGGCCCATAGCAGCATAATGAGTGGATTCAGGTACGATGATTCTAACTGAAATAAGTCACACAGAAAAAAAAACATCATAAGATATCACTAATACACGGAATGTAAACTTGGCTACACAGGAACTGAATTACAGAACAGAACAGGGTCTCAAATTTAGAAAACCAACTTATGCTTGCTTAAGGGGAAAGGTGAGTTGGGGTGCTGCATAAAACCAGAGATTGAAATGAGCACAGATAAAGTTCCTTAAGCCAAATATGGAATAGACAAGAGCTACTCCTTGCTCAATGAAATGGACTCAACACCCCATATTAAACGCCTAAGAATGTACCAGACTAGTAAGTATCTTAAAACCTATGGATTGCTATGTCTCCAAAAGAGAATCAAGCGTGTGTACAGGGGCATGAACGCAGCAGTGATAGGATTGGAGAGGTTCGGTGAGCAAATGAAGACCCTTTGAAGTCATATTGCATGGTACCCATTGCACGGGTCTCAACTCTCCAGGTTTAAGGGATTCTTCCTTCAGCTAAAACATGCATGTGGAACCCAGAGTATGATCTACCGTGTGAACGGGAGACGTGTTCAAATATGTCTCAGGTTTCCTCCACTGGTACTCGGGTGCAACATTCCAGACGCTTTACTAACACTCTCCCCACTTGGCGAGTCAGCGCCTTTAACCTCCTGTTTGTCCCAGTTTGCAATTTCTGCGGAAGATGAACAGGAATAGCGAGAACCAATGAGAGACTAGCTGGAGGTGTCTGGACGGGCAAATTTAACTCTCATTTCCCACCAGGAAGAGGAATTAACCAAAGGCTCAGCATGCCGTGCCGGAACCAGATTAGGGCCTGAAGCCATTCTGCGGTGTGGCGGCCAGGTCACAAGAAAGCGAGTTGACGAAAGGAGCTCAGGGGCACTGTAATCCACAAACCTGCAGAGTTATAAATGACAGCTATCGTCCAAAAATATACTGAAGTAAGGCTGCCAAGAGGACTTGAAAGCGGGGCAGTATTGCAGGAAACCGATTTCAGGAGGTAGACTGGAATTGCATTGAAAGCATAGGAAAAGAGGCAGAACGTCCACAATGATGCACTTGGCCAAAAAGGGCGTATGCGTTTTTTCCTGAATATATTCAGGAAAAAACGCATACGCCCTTTTTGGCCAACCAAGCAAGCTTGCAAAGGAAATCTGCACTACAATGAAGTCTCACTTCCCCCCGGTCAAAAGGGCCATCTGAAAAAAGTGTAAAATCCAGAAAGGCAGGACAGGCCATGGAGAACTGGGAGCCTTGTTATGCTGATGGGCGGGATGTAAATTGCCAACAGACACTCGGGAGAAGTGTATGGTGTTTCCTGAAACATCTAAAAAACAAAGCAACAGAGCCTAGGGCACTTCCACTTATGGTCCTATAGCTTAGGGAAATTAAAATCAAAAAGACACAGCCACCCCAAAGTTTGGGACGCCTCTGTTTACAAGAACCTCGTTTACCGTACAAGTTCAATATCACAGAAAGTGAAAAATGGATAAAGAACTTGTGGTACTTACGTACAATGCAGTATCACTCAGCAATGAAATCTATGTCATCAGGCCCGTAGCAGCATAATGAGTGGATTCAGGTACGATGATTCTAACTGAAATAAGTCACACAGAAAAAGAAACATCATAAGATATCAGTAATACACGGAATGTAAACTTGGCTACACAGGAACTGAATTCCAAAACAGAACAGGGTCTCAAATTTAGAAAATCAACTTATGCTTGCTTAAGGGTAAAGGTGAGTTGGGGTGCTGCATAAAACCAGAGATTGAAATGAGCACAGATAAAGTTCCTTAAGCCAAATATGGAATAGACAAGAGCTACTCCTTGCTCAACGAAATGGACTCAACACCCCATATTAAACGCCTAAGAATGTACCTGACTAGTAAGTATCTTAAAACCTATGGATTGCTATGTCTCCAAAAGAGAATCAAGCGTGTGTACAGGGACATAAACGCAGCAGTGATAGGATTGGAGAGGTTCGGTGAGCAAATGAAGACCCTTTGAAGTCATATTGCATGGTACCCATTGCACGGGTCTCAACTCTCCAGGTTTAAGGTATTCTTCCTTCAGCTAAAACATGCATGTGGAACCCAGAGTATGATCAACCATGTGAATGGGAGACGTGTTCAAATATGTCTCAGGTTTCCTCCACTGGTACTCGGGTGCAACATTCCAGATGCTTTACTAACACTCTCCCCACTTGGAGAGTCAGCGCCTTTAACCTCCTGTTTGGCCCAGTTTGCAATTTCTGCAGAAGATGAACAGGAATAGGGAGAACCAATGAGAGACTAGCTGGAGGTGTCTGGACGGGCAAATTTAACTCTCATTTCCCAACAGGAAGAGGAAATAACCAAAGGCTCAGCCTGCCATGCCGGAACCAGATTAGGGCCTGAAGCCATCCTGCGGTGTTGCGGCCAGCTCAAAAGAAAGCGAGTTGAAGAAAGGAGCTCAGGGGCACTGTAATTCACAAACCTGCAGAGTTATAAATGACAGCTATCGTCCAAAAATATACTGAAGTAAGGCTGCCAAGAGGACTTGAAAGCGGGGCAGAATTGCAGGAAACCCATTTCAGGAGGTAGACTGGAATTGCATTGAAAGCATAGGAAAAGAGGCAGAACGTCCACAATGATGCACTTGGCCAAAAAGGGCGTATGCGTTTTTTCCTGAATATATTCAGGAAAAAACGCATACGCCCTTTTTGGCCAACCAAGCAAGCTTGCAAAGGAAATCTGCACTACAATGAAGTCTCACTTCCCCCCGGTCAAAAGGGCCATCTGAAAAAAGTGTAAAATCCAGAAAGGCAGGACAGGCCATGGAGAACTGGGAGCCTTGTTATGCTGATGGGCGGGATGTAAATTGCCAACAGACACTAGGGAGAAGTGTATGGTGTTTCCTGAAACATCTAAAAAACAAAGCAACAGAGCCTAGGGCACTTCCACTTATGGTCCTATAGCTTAGGGAAATTAAAATCAAAAAGACACAGGGAGAAGGCGGAAGATGGCGGAAGAGTAAGACGCGGAGATCACCTTCCTCCCCACAGATACACCAGAAATACATCTACACGTGGAACAACTCCTACAGAACACCTACTGAAGGCTGGCAGAAGACCTCAGACCTCCCAAAAGGCAAGAAACTCCCCAGTACCTGGGTAGGGCAAAAGAAAAAACAGAGTCAAAAGAATAGGGACGGCACCTGCACCAGTGGGAGGGAGCTGTGAAGGAGGAAAAGTTTCCACACTCTAGGAATCCCCTTCGTGGGCGGAGACTGCGGGAGGCGGAGGGGGGAGCTTCGAAGCTGCGGAGGAGTGCACAGCAAGGGGTGCAGAGGGCAAAGCGGGGAGATTCCCGCACAGAGGATCGGTGCCGACCGGCACTCACCAGCCCGAGAGGCTTGTCTGCTCACCCGCCGGGGCGGGCGGGGCTGCGAGCTGAGGCCAGAGCGCAGGGAGAGGACTTTGGTTGGCGGCTTCAACATAGCCTGAAGGGGTTAGTGCACCACAGGTAGCTGGGAGGGAGTCCCGGGAAAAGCCTGCACCTGCAGAAGAGGCAGGAGACTTTTCCTTCCCTCTTTGTTTCCTGGGGCGTGAGGAGAGGGGTTTAAGAACGCTGCTTAAAGGAACTCCAGAGACGGGCGCGAGCCGCGGCTGAAAGCGCGGACCCCAGAGATGGGCGCGAGCCGCGGCTGAAAGCGCGGAATCCAGAGACGGGCGCGAGTCGCGGCTGAAAGCGCGGAATCCAGAGACGGGCGCGAGCCGCGGCTGAAAGCGCGGAATCCAGAGGCGGGCGCAAGCCCCGGCTAAAAGCGCGGATCCCAGAGGCGGGCGGGAGACGTTAAGGCTGCTGCCGCCGCCACCGAGGGGCCTGTGTGCGAGCACAGGTCACTCTCCACACCCCTCCTCCGCGGAGCCTGTGCAGCCCGCCACTGCCGGGTTCCCGGGATCCAGGGACAACTTCCCCAGGAGAGCGCACAGCGCGCCTCAGGCTGGTGCAAAGTCACGCCGGCCTTTGCCACCGCAGGCCCGCCCCGCACTCTGTGCCCCTCCGTCCCCGCCGGCCTGAGTGCGCCAGAGCCCCCAATCAGTGGCTCTTTTAACCCCATCCTGTCTGAGCAAAAAACAGACGCCCTCCAGCGATCTACACGCAGTGGCAGGGCCAAATCCAAAGCTTAGCCCTGGGAGCTGTGAGAACAAAGAAGAGAAAGGGAAATCTCTCCCAGCAGCCTCAGAAGCAGCGGATTAAAGCTCCACAATCAACTTGATGTACCCTGCATCTGTGGAATACCTGAATAGACAACCAATCATCCCAAATTAAGGAAGTGGACTTTAGGAGCAAGATCTATGATATTTTCCCCTTTCCTCTTTTTGTGAATGTGTATGTGTATGCTTCTGTGTGAGATCTTGTCTGTATAGTCTTGCTTCCACCATTTGTCCTAGGGTTCTATCCGTCCATGTTTTTTTTTTTTAATTTTTTTTCTTAATAATTAATTTTAATAACCTTATTATACTTTACCTTCGTTCTTTCTTTCTTTCTTTCCGTCCTTCCTTCCCTCCTTTAGACAACGAATCATCCCAAATTGAGGAGGTGGTCTCTGACAGCAAGATTTAGGATTTTTCCCCATTTACCTCTTTTAGTGAGGGTGTATGTGTATGCTTCTGTGTAAGATTTTGTCTGTATAGCTTTGCTTCCAACATTTGTCCTAAGGTTCTTTCCGTCCCTTTTTTTTTTTTCTAAATAAGAAGTTTTTAATTCAATAACTTTATTATACTTTATTTTATTTTTACTGTATCTTCTTTCTTTCTTTTTTCCTTCTTTCCCTCCTTCCTTCCTTCCTCCCTCCCTCCCTCCCTCCTTTCTTTCCTTCTTGCCTTCTTTCCTTCTTTGCTTCTTTCTTTCTTTCTTCCTTCCTTCCTACCCTCCTTTCCTTCTTTCTTTCCTCATACTTCTACTAATTCCCTCTACTTTTTCTCCCTTTTATCCTGAGCCTGTGGATGAAAAGCTTTTGGTGCTCCAGCCAGGAGGCAGGGCTCTGCCTCTGAGGTAGGACAGCCAACTTCAGGACACTGATCAACAAGAGACCTCCCAGCTCCACATAATATCAAACGGCGAAAATCTCCCAGAGACCTCCATCTTAACACCAGCACCCAGCTTCACTCAACGACCAGCAAGCCACAGTGCTGGAAAACCTATGCCAAACAACAAGCAAAACAGGAACACAACCCCACCCATTAGCAGAGAGGCTGCCTAAAATCATAATAAGGCCACAGACACCCCCAAACACACCACCAGACGTGAACCTGCCCACTAGAGAGACAAGATCCAGCCTCATCCACCACAACACAGGCACTAGCCCCCTCCACCAGGAAGCCTACACAACCCACTGAACCAACCTTAGCCACTGGAGACAGACATCAAAAACAGGAGGAACTACAAACCTGCAGCCTGCAAAAAGGAGACCCCAAACACAGTAAGATAAGCAAAATGAGAAGACAGAAAAACACACAGCAGATAAAGGAGCAAGATAAAAATGCACCAGACCTAACAAATGAAGAGGAAATAGGCAGTCTACCTGAAAGAGGATCCAGAATAATGATAGTAAGGTTGATCCGAAATCTTGGAGATAGAATGGACAATAGATTGGACAAAATGCAAGAATCAGTTAACAAGGACCTAGAAGAACTAAAGATGAAACAAGCAACGATGAACAACACAATAAATGAAATTAAAAGTACTCTAGATGGGATCAATAGCAGAATAACTGAGGCAGAAGAACGGATAAGTGACCTGGAAGATAAAATAGTGGAAATAACTACTGCAGAGCAGAATAAAGAAAAAAGAATGAAAAGAACTGAGGACAGTCTCAGAGACCTCTGGGACAACATTAAACGCACCAACATTCGAATTATAGGGGTTCCAGAAGAAGAAGAGAAAAAGAAAGGGACTGAGAAAATATTTGAAGAGATTATAGTTGAAAACTTCCCTAATATGGGAAAGGAAATAGTTAATCAAGTTCAGGAAGCACAGAGAGTCCCATACAAGATAAATACAAGGAGAAATACGCCAAGACACATATTAATCAAACTGTCAAAAATTAAATACAAAGAAAGCATATTAAAAGCAGCAAGGGAAAAACAACAAATAACACATAAGGGAATCCCCATAAGGTTAACAGCTGATCTCTCAGCAGAAACCCTACAAGCCAGAAGGGAGTGGCAGGACATACTGAAAGTGATGAAGGAGAAAAACATGCAGCCAAGACTACTCTACCCAGCAAGGATCTCATTCAGATTTGATGGAGAAATTAAAACCTTTACAGACAAGCAAAAGCTGAGAGAGTTCAGCACCACCAAACCAGCTTTACAACAAATGCTAAAGGATCTTCTCTAGGCAAGAAACACAAGAGAAGGAAAAAACCTATAATAATGAACCCAAAACAATTTAGAAAATGGGAATAGGAACATACATATCGATAATTACCTTAAATGTAAATGGACTAAATGCTCCCACCAAAAGACACAGATTAGCTGAATGGATACAAAAACAAGACCCTTATATATGCTGTCTACAAGAGACCCACTTCAGACCTAGAGACACATACAGACTGAAAGTAAGGGGATGGAAAAAGATATTCCATGCAAATGGAAGCCAAAAGAAAGCTGGAGTAGCAATTCTCGTATCAGACAAAATAGACTTTAAAATAAGGACTATTAAAAGAGACAAAGAAGGACACTACATAATGATCAAGGGATCGATCCAAGAAGAAGATATAACAATTGTAAATATTTATGCACCCAACATAGGAGCACCTCAATACATAAGGCAAATACTAACAGCCATAAAAGGGGAAATCGACAGTAACACATTCATAGTAGGGGACTTAAACACCCCACTTTCACCCATGGACAGATCATCCAAAATGAAAATAAATAAGGAAACACAAGCTTTAAATGATACATTAAACAAGATGGACTTAATTGATATTTATAGGACACTCCATCCAAAAACAACAGAATACACATTTTTCTCAAGTGCTCATGGAACATTCTCCAGGATAGATCATATCTTAGGTCACAAATCAAGCCTTGGTAAATTTAAGAAAATTGAAATTGTATCAAGTATCTTTTCTGACCACAACGCCATGAGACTAGATATCAATTACAGGAAAAGATCTGTAAAAAATACAAACACATGGAGGCTAAACAATACACTACTTAATAATGAAGAGATCACTGAAGAAATCAAAGAGGAAATCAAAAAATACCTAGAAACAAATGACAATGGAGACACAACGACCCAAAACCTGTGGGATGCAGCAAAAGCAGTTCTAAGGGGGAAGTTTATAGCAATACAAGCCCACCTTAAGAAGCAGGAAACATCTCGAATAAACAACCTAACCTTGCACCTCAAGCAATTAGAGACAGAAGAACAAAAAAACCCCAAAGCTAGCAGAAGGAAAGAAATCATAAAAATCAGATCAGAAATAAATGAAAAAGAAATGAAGGAAACAATAGCAAAGATCAATAAAACTAAAAGCTGGTTCTTTGAGAAGATAAACAAAATAGATAAACCACTAGCCAGACTCATCAAGAAAAAAAGGGAGAAGACTCAAATCAATAGAATTAGAAATGAAAAAGGAGAGGTAACAACTGACACTGCAGAGATAAAAGAGATCATGAGAGATTACTACAAGCAACTCTATGCCAATAAAATGGACAATCTGGAAGAAATGGACAAATTCTTAGAAATGCACAACCTGCCAAGACTGAATCAGGAAGAAATAGAAAATATGAACAGACCAATCACAAGCACTGAAATTGAAACTGTGATTAAAAATCTTCCAACAAAGAAAAGCCCAGGACCAGATGGCTTCACAGGCGAATTCTATCAAACCTTTAGAGAAGAGCTAACACCTATCCTTCTCAAACTCTTCCAAAATATAGCAGAGGGAGGACCACTCCCTAACTCCTTCTACGAGGCCACCATCACCTTGATACCAAAACCAGACAAGGATGTCACAAAGAAAGAAAACTACAGGCCAATATCACTGATGAACATAGATGCAAAAATCCTCAACAAAATACTAGCAAACAGAATCCAACAGCACATTAAAAGGATCATACACCATGACCAAGTGGGGTTTATTCCAGGAATGCAAGGATTCTTCAATATACGCAAATCTATCAATGTGATAAACCATATTAACAAATTGAAGGAGAAAAACCATATGATCATCTCAATAGATGCAGAGAAAGCTTTTGACAAAATTCAACACCCATTTATGATAAAAACCCTGCAGAAAGTAGGCATAGAGGGAACTTTCCTCAACATAATAAAGGCCATATATGACAAGCCCACAGCAAACATCATCCTCAATGGTGAAAAACTGAAAGCATTTCCACTAAGATCAGGAACAAGACAAGGTTGCCCACTCTCACCACTATTATTCAACATAGTTTTGGAAGTTTTAGCCACAGCAATCAGAGAAGGAAAGGAAATAAAAGGAATCCAAATTGGAAAAGAAGAAGTAAAGGTGTCACTGTTTGCAGATGACATGATCCTATACATAGAGAACCCTAAAGATGCTACCAGAAAACTACTAGAGCTAATCAATGAATTTGGTAAAGTGGCAGGATACAAAATTAATGCACAGAAATCTCTGGCATTCCTATATACTAATGATGAAAAATCTGAAAGTGAAATCAAGAAAACACTCCCATTTACCATTGCAACAAAAAGAATAAAATATCTAGGAATAAACCTACCTAAGGAGACAAAAGACCTGTATGCAGAAAATTATAAGACAGTGATGAAAGAAATTAAAGATGATATAAATAGATGGAGAGATATACCATGTTCTTGGATTGGAAGAATCAATATTGTGAAAATGACTCTACTACCCAAAGCAATCTATAGATTCAATGCAATCCCTATCAAACTACCACTGGTATTTTTCACAGAACTAGAACAAAAAATTTCACAATTTGTATGGAAACACAAAAGACCCCGAATAGCCAAAGCAATCTTGAGAACGAAAGAAGGAACTGGAGGAATCAGGCTCCCTGACTTCAGACTATACTACAAAGCTACAGTCATCAAGACGGTATGGTACTGGCACAAAAACAGAAAGATAGATCAATGGAACAGGATAGAAAGCCCAGAGATAAACCCATGCACATATGGACACCTTATCTTTGATAAAGGTGGCAGTAATGTACAATGGAGAAAGGACAGCCTCTTCAATAAGTGGTGCTGGGAAAACTGGACAGGTACATGTAAAAGTATGAGATTAGATCACTCCCTAACACCATACACAAAAATAAGCTCAAAATGGATTAAAGACCTAAATGTAAGGCCAGAAACTATCAAACTCTTAGAGGAAAACATAGGCAGAACACTCTATGACATAAATCAAAGCAAGATCCTTTCTGACCCACCTCCTAGAGTAATGGAAATAAAAACAAAAATAAACAAATGGGACCTAATGAAACTTCAAAGCTTTTGCACAGCAAAGGAAACCATAAACAAGACCAAAAGACAACCCTCAGAATGGGAGAAAATATTTGCAAATGAAGCAACCGACAAAGGATTAATCTCCAAAATTTACAAGCAGCTCATGCAGCTCAATAACAAGAAAACAAACAACCCAATCCAAAAATGGGCAGAAGACCTAAATAGACATTTCTCCAAAGAAGATATACAGACTGCCAACAAACACATGAAAGAATGCTCAACATCATTAATCATTAGAGAAATGCAAATCAAAACTACAATGAGATATCATCTCACACCAGTCAGAATAGCCATCATCAAAAAATCTAGAAACAATAAATGCTGGAGAGGGTGTGGAGAAAAGGGAACACTCTTGCACTGCTGGTGGGAATGTGAATTGGTTCAGCCACTATGGAGAACAGTATGGAGGTTCCTTAAAAAACTACAAATAGAACTACCATATGACCCAGCAATCCCACTACTGGGCATATACCCTGAGAAAACCAAAATTCAAAAAGAGTCATGCACCAAAATGTTCATTGCAGCTCTATTTACAATAGCCCGGAGATGGAAACAACCTAAGTGCCCGTCATCGGACGAATGGATAAAGAAGATGTGGCACATATATACAATGGAATATTACTCAGCCATAAAAAGAAACGAAATTGAGCTATTTGTAATGAGGTGGATAGACCTAGAGTCTGTCATACAGAGTGAAGTAAGTCAGAAAGAAAAAGACAAATACCGTATGCTAACACATATATATGGAATTTAAGAAAAAAATGTCATGAAGAACCTAGGGGTAAAGCAGGAATAAAGACGCAGACCTCTTAGAGAACGGACTTGAGGTTATGGGGAGGGGGAAGGGTGAGCTGTGACAGGGCGAGAGAGAGTCATGGGCATATACACAGTAACAAACGCAGTAAGGTAGATAGCTAGTGGGAAGCAGCCGCATGGCACAGGGATATTGGCTCGGTGCTTTGTGACAGCCTGGAGGGGTGGGATGGGGAGGGTGGGAGGGAGGGAGACGCAACAGGGAAGACATATGGGAACATATGTTTATGTATGACTGATTCACTTTGTTATAAAGCAGAAACTAACACACTATAGTAAAGCAATTATACCCCAATAAAGATGTTAAAAAAAAAAAAAAGACACAACCACCGCAAAGTTTGAGACGCCTCTGTTTACAAGAACCTCGTTTACCGTACAAGTTCAATATCACAGAAAGTGAAAAATGGATAAAGAACTTGTGGTACTTACGTACAATGCAGTATCACTCAGCAATGAAATCTATGTCATCAGGCCCATAGCAGCATAATGAGTGGATTCAGGTACGATGATTCTAAATGAAATAAGTCACACAGAAAAAGAAACATCATAAGATATCAGTAATACACGGAATGTAAACTTGGCTACACAGGAACTGAATTACAGAACAGAACAGGGTCTCAAATTTAGAAAACCAACTTATGCTTGCTTAAAGGGGAAAGGTGAGTTGGGGTGCTGCATAAAACCAGAGATTGAAATGAGCACAGATAAAGTTCCTTAAGCCAAATATGGAATAGACAAGAGCTACTCCTTGCTCAATGAAATGGACTCAACACCCCATATTAAACGCCTAAGAATGTACCAGACTAGTAAGTATCTTAAAACCTGTGGATTGCTATGTCTCCAAAAGAGAATCAAGCGTGTGTACAGGGGCATGAACGCAGCAGTGATAGGATTGGAGAGGTTCGGTGAGCAAATGAAGACCCTTTGAAGTCATATTGCATGGTACCCATTCCACGGGTCTCAACTCTCCAGGTTTAAGGGATTCTTCCTTCAGCTAAAACATGCATGTGGAACCCAGAGTATGATCTACCGTGTGAACGGGAGACGTGTTCAAATATGTCTCAGGTTTCCTCCACTGGTACTCGGGTGCAACATTCCAGACACTTTACTAACACTCTCCCCACTTGGCGAGTCAGTGCCTTTAACCTCCTGTTTGTCCCAGTTTGCAATTTCTGCGGAAGATGAACAGGAATAGCGAGAACCAATGAGAGACTAGCTGGAGGTGTCTGGACGGGCAAATTTAACTCTCATTTCCCACCAGGAAGAGGAATTAACCAAAGGCTCAGTGTGCCGTGCCGAAACCAGATTAGGGCCTGAAGCCATCCTGCGGTGTTGCGGCCAGGTCACAAGAAAGCGAGTTGACGAAAGGAGCTCAGGGGCACTGTAATCCACAAACCTGCAGAGTTATAAATGACAGCTATCGTCCAAAACTATACTGAAGTAAGGCTGCCAAGAGGACTTGAAAGCGGGGCAGAATTACAGGAAACCGATTTCAGGAGGTAGACTGGAATTGCATTGAAAGCATAGGAAAAGAGGCAGAACGTCCACAATGATGCACTTGGCCAAAAAGGGCGTATGCGTTTTTTCCTGAATATATTCAGGAAAAAACGCATACGCCCTTTTTGGCCAACCAAGCAAGCTTGCAAAGGAAATCTGCACTACAATGAAGTCTCACTTCCCCCCGGTCAAAAGGGCCATCTGAAAAAAGTGTAAAATCCAGAAAGGCAGGACAGGCCATGGAGAACTGGGAGCCTTGTTATGCTGATGGGCGGGATGTAAATTGCCAACAGACACTCGGGAGAAGTGTATGGTGTTTCCTGAAACATCTAAAAAACAAAGCAACAGAGCCTAGGGCACTTCCACTTATGGTCCTATAGCTTAGAGAAATTAAAATCAAAAAGACACAGCCACCCCAAAGTTTTGGACGACTCTGTTTACAACAACCTCGTTTACCGTACAAGTTCAATATCACAGAAAGTGAAAAATGGATAAAGAACTTGTGGTACTTACGTACAATGCAGTATCACTCAGCAATGAAATCTATGTCATCAGGCCCATAGCAGCATAATGAGTGGATTCAGGTATGATGATTCTAACTGAAATAAGTCACACAGAAAAAGAAACATCATAAGATATCACTAATACACGGAATGTAAACTTGGCTACACAGGAAGTGAATTCCAAAACAGAACAGGGTCTCAAATTTAGAAAACCAACTTATGCTTGCTTAAGGGGAAAAGTGAGTTGGTGTGCTGCATAAAACCAGAGATTGAAATGAGCACAGATAAAGTTCCTTAAGCCAAATATGGAATAGACAAGAGCTACTCCTTGCTCAACGAAATGGACTCAACACCGCATATTAAACGCCTAAGAATGTACCTGACTAGTAAGTATCTTACAACCTATGGATTGCTATGTCTCCAAAAGGGAATGAAGCCTGTGTACAGGGGCATAAACGCAGCAGTGATAGGATTGGAGAGGTTCGGTGAGCAAATGAAGACCCTTTGAAGTCATATTGCATGGTACCCCTTCCACGGGTTTCAACTCGCCAGTTTTAAATTATTCTTCCTTCAGCTAAAACATGCATGTGGAATCTAGAGTATGATCAACCATGTGATCGGGAGACGTGTTCAAATATGTCTCAGTTTTCGTACCCTGGTACTCGGGTGCAACATTCCAGACGCTTTACTAACACTCTCCCCACTTGGAGAGTCAGTCCCTTTAACCTCCTGTTTGGCCCAGTTTGCAATTTCTGCGGAAGATGAACAGGAATAGCGAGAACCAATGAGAGACTAGCTGGAGGTGTCTGGACGGGCAAATTTAACTCTCATTTCCCACCAGGATGAGGAATTAACCAAAGGCTCAGCATGCCATGCCAGAACCAGATTAGGGCCTGAAGCCATCCTGCGGTGTTGCGGCCAGGTCACAAGAAAGCGAGTTGAAGAAAGGAGCTCAGGGGCACTGTAATTCACAAACCTGCAGAGTTATAAATGACAGCTATCGTCCAAAAATATACTGAAGTAAGGCTGCCAAGAGGACTTGAAAGCGGGGCAGAATTGCAGGAAACCAATTTCAGGAGGTAGACTGGAATTGCATTGAAAGCATAGGAAAAGAGGCAGAACGTCCACAATGATGCACTTGGCCAAAAAGGGCGTATGCGTTTTTTCCTGAATATATTCAGGAAAAAACGCATACGCCCTTTTTGGCCAACCAAGCAAACTTGCAAAGGAAATCTGCACGACAATGAAGTCTCACTTCCCACAGGTTAAAAGGACCATCTGAAAAAAGTGTAAAATCCAGAAAGGCAGGACAGGCCATGGAGAATGGGGAGCCTTGTTATGCTGATGGGCGGGATGTAAATTGCCAACAGACACTCGGGAGAAGTGTATGGTGTTTCCTGAAACATCTAAAAAAAAAGCAACAGAGCCTAGGGCACTTCCACTTATGGTCCTATAGCTTAGGGAAATTAAAATCAAAAAGACACAGCCACCCCAAAGTTTGGGACGGCTCTGAAAAGAACCTCCTTTACGGTACAAGTTCAATATCACAGAAAGTGAAAACTGGATAAAGAACTTGTGGTACTTACGTACAATGCAGTATCACTCAGCAATGAAATCTATGTCATCAGGCCCGTAGCAGCATAATGAGTGGATTCAGGTACGATGATTCTAACTGAAATAAGTCACACAGAAAAAGAAACATCATAAGATATCAGTAATACACGGAATGTAAACTTGGCTACACAGGAACTGAATTACAGAACAGAACAGGGTCTCAAATTTAGAAAAGCAACTTATGCTTGCTTAAGGGAAAGGTGAGTTGGGGTGCTGCATAAAACCAGAGATTGAAATGAGCACAGATAAAGTTCCTTAAGCCAAATATGGAATAGACAAGAGCTACTCCTTGCTCAACGAAATAGACTCAACACCCCATATTAAACGCCTAAGAATGTACCTGACTAGTAAGTATCTTAAAACCTATGGATTGCTATGTCTCCAAAAGAGAATCAAGCGTGTGTACAGGGGCATAAACGCAGCAGTGATAGGATTGGAGAGGTTCGGTGAGCAAATGAAGACCCTTTGAAGTCATATTGCATGGTACCCATTCCACGGGTCTCAACTCTCCAGGTTTAAGGTATTCTTCCTTCAGCTAAAACATGCATGTGGAACCCAGAGTATGATCAACCGTGTGAACAGGAGACGTGTTCAAATATGTCTCAGTTTTCCTCCCCTGGTACCCTGGTGCAACATTCCAGACACTTTACTAACACTCTCCCCACTTGGAGAGTCAGTCCCTTTAACCTCCTGTGTGGCCCAGTTTGCAATTTCTGCGGAAGATGAACAGGAATAGGGAGAACCAATGAGAGACTAGCTGGAGGTGTCTGGACGGGCAAATTTAACTCTCATTTCCCACCAGGAAGAGGAATTAACCAAAGGCTCAGCATGCCGTGCCGGAACCAGATTAGGGCCTGAAGCCATCCTGCGGTGTTGCGGCCAGCTCACAAGAAAGCGAGTTGAAGAAAGGAGCTCAGGGGCACTGTAATTCACAAACCTGCAGAGTAATAAATGACAGCTATGGTCCAAAAATATATTGAAGTAAGGCCGCCAGGAGGACTTGAAAGTGGGGCAGAATTGCAGGAAACCGATTTCAGGAGGTAGACTGGAATTGCATTGAAAGCATAGGAAAAGAGGCAGAGCATCCACAATGATGCACTTGGCCAAAAAGGGCATATGGGTTTTTTCCTGAATATATTCAGGAAAAAATGCATACGCAGTTTTTGGCCAACCAAGCAAGCTTGCAAAGGAAATCTGCACTACAATGAAATCTCACTTCCCCCCGGTCAAATGGGTCATCTGAAAACAGTGTAAAATACAGAAAGGTAGGACAGGCCATGGAGAACTGGGAGCCTTGTTATGGTGATCGGCGGGTTGTAAATTGCCAACAGACACTCGGGAGAAGTGTATGGTGTTTCCTGAAACATCTAAAAAACAAAGCAACAGAGCCTAGGGCACTTCCACTTATGGTCCTATAGCTTAGGGAAATTAAAATCAAAAAAACACAGCCACCCCAAAGTTTGGGACGCCTCTGTTTACAAGAACCTCGCTGACCGTACAAGTTCAATATCACAGAAAGTGAAAAATGGATAAAGAACTTGTGGTACTTACGTACAATGCAGTATCACTCAGCAATGAAATCTACGTCATCAGGCCCGTGGCAGCATAATGAGTGGATTCAGGTACGATGATTCTAACTGAAATAAGTCACACAGAAAAAGAAACATCATAAGATACTACTAATACACGGAATGTAAACTTGGCTACACAGGAACTGAATTCCAAAACAGAACAGGGTCTCAAATTTAGAAAAGCAACTTATGCTTGCTTAAGGGAAAGGTGAGTTGGGGTGCTGCATAAAACCAGAGATTGAAATGAGCACAGATAAAGTTCCTTAAGCCAAATATGGAATAGACAAGAGCTACTCCTTGCTCAACGAAATGGGCTCAACACCGCATATTAAACGCCTAAGAATGTACCTGACGAGTAAGTATCTTAAAACCTATGGATTGCTATGTCTCCAAAAGAGAATCAAGCATGTGTACAGGGGCATAAACGCAGCAGTGATAGGATTGGAGAAGTTCGGTGAGCAAATGAAGACCCTTTGAAGTCATATTGCATGGTACCCATTCCACGGGTCTCAACTCTCCAGGTTTAAGGTATTCTTCCTACAGTTAAAACATTCATGTGGAACCCAGAGTATGATCAACCATGTGAACGGGAGACGTGTTCAAATATGTCTCAGTTTTCCTCCCCTGGTACTCGGGTGCAACATTCCAGACGCTTTACTAACACTCTCCCGGCTTGGAGAGTCAGCGCCTTTAACCTCCTGTTTGGCCCAGTTTGCAATTTCTGCGGAAGATGAACAGGAATAGGGAGAACCAATGAGAGACTAGCTGGAGGTGTCTGGATGGGCAAATTTAACTCTCATTTCCCACCAGGAAGAGGATATAACCAAAGGCTCAGCGTGCCGTGCCGGAACCAGATTAGGGCCTGAAGCCATCCTGCGGTGTTGCGGCCAGCTCACAAGAAAGCGAGTTGAAGAAAGGAGCTCAGGGGCACTGTAATTCACAAACCTGCAGAGTTATAAATGACAGCTATCGTCCAAAAATATACTGAAGTAAGGCTGTCAAGAGGACTTGAAAGCGGGGCAGAATTGCAGGAAACCGATTTCAGGAGGTAGACTGGAATTGCATTTCAAGCATAGGAAAAGAGGCAGAACGTCCACAATGATGCACTTGGCCAAAAAGGGCGTATGCGTTTTTTCCTGAATATATTCAGGAAAAAACGCATACGCCCTTTTTGGCCAAGCAAGCAAGCTTGCAAAGGAAATCTGCACAACAATGAAGTCTCACTTCCCCCCGGTCAAAAGGGCCATCTGAAAAAAGTGTAAAATCCAGGAAGGCAGGACAGGCCATGGAGAACGGGGAGCCTTGTTATGCTGATGGGCGGGATGTAAATTGCCAACAGACACTCGGGAGAAGTGTATGGTGTTTCCTGAAACATCTAAAAAACAAAGCAACAGAGCCTAGGGCACTTCCACTTATGGTCCTATAGCTTAGGGAAATTAAAATCAAAAAGACACAGCCACCCCAAAGTTTGGGACGCCTCTGTTTACAAGAACCTCGTTTACCGTACAAGTTCAACATCGCAGAAAGTGAAAAATGGATAAAGAAGTTGTGGTATTTACTTACAAAGCAATATCACTCAGCAATGAAATCTATGTCATCAGAACCTTAGCAGCACAATGAGTGGATTCAGGTACGATGATTCTAACTGAAATAAGTCACACAGAAAAAGAAACATCATAAGATATCACTAATACACGGAATGTAAACTTGGCTACACAGGAACTGAATTCCAAAACAGTACAGGGTCTCAAATTTAGAAAACCAACTTCTGTTTGCTTAAGGGGAAAGATGAGTTGGGGTGCTGCATAAAACCAGAGATTGAAATGAGCACAGATAAAGTTCCTTAAGCCAAATATGGAATACACAAGAGCTACTCCTTGCTCAATGAAATGGACGCAACACCCCATATTAAACACCTAAGAATGTACCTGACTAGTAAGTATCTTAAAACCTATGGATTGATGTGTCTCCAAAAGAGAATGAAGCGTGTGTACAGGGGCATAAACGCAGCAGTGATAGGATTGGAGAGGTTCGGTGAGCAAATGAAGACCCTTTGAAGTCATATTGCATGGTACCCATTCCACGGGTCTCAACTCTCCAGGTTTAAGGTATTCTTCCTTCAGCTAAAACATGCATGTGGAACACAGAGTATGATCAACCATGTGAACGGGAGACGTGTTCAAATATGTCTCAGTTTTCCTCCCCTGGTACTCGGGTGCAACATTCCAGATGCTTTACTAACACTCTCCGCACTTGGAGAGTCAGCGCCTTTAACCTCCTGTTTGGCCCAGTTTGCAATTTCTGCGGAAGATGAACAGGAATAGGGAGAACCAATGAGACACTAGCTGGAGGTGTCTGGACGGGCAAATTTAACTCTCATTTCCCACCAGGAAGAGGAATTAATCAAAGGCTCAGCATGCCGTTCCGGAAACAGATTAGGGCCTGAAGCCATCCTGCGGTGTGCGGCCAGCTCACAAGAAAGCGAGTTGAAGAAAGGAGCTCAGGGGCACTGTAATTCACAAACCTGCAGAGTTATAAATGACAGCTATCGTCCAAAAATATACTGAAGTAAGACTGCCAAGAGGACTTGAAAGCGGGGCAGAATTGCAGGAAACCGATTTCAGGAGGTAGACTGGAATTGCATTGAAAGCATAGGAAAAGAGGCAGAACGTCCACAATGATGCACTTGGCCAAAAAGGGCATATGTGTTTTTTCCAGAATATATTCAGGAAAAAACGCATACGCCCTTTTTGGCCAACCAAGCAAATTTGCAAAGGAAATCTGCACTACAATGAAGTCTCACTTCCCCCAGGTCAAAAGGACCATCTGAAAAATGTGTAAAATCCAGAAAGGCAGGACAGGCCATGGAGAACGGGGAGCCTTGTTATGCTGATGGGCGGGATGTAAATTGCCAACAGACACTTGGGAGAAGTGTATGGTGTTTCCTGAAACATCTAAAAAACAAAGCAACAGAGCCTAGGGCACTTCCACTTATGGTCCTATAGCTTAGGGAAATTAAAATCAAAAAGACACAGCCACCCCAAAGTTTGGGACACCTCTGTTTACAAGAACCTCGTTTACCGTACAAGTTCAACATCGCAGAAAGTGAAAAATGGATAAAGAAGTTGTGGTATTTACTTACAAAGCAATATCACTCAGCAATGAAATCTATGTCATCAGAACCTTAGCAGCACAATGAGTGGATTCAGGTACGATGATTCTAACTGAAATAAGTCACACAGAAAAAGAAACATCATAAGATATCACTAATACACGGAATGTAAACTTGGCTACACAGGAACTGAATTCCAAAACAGTACAGGGTCTCAAATTTAGAAAACCAACTTCTGCTTGCTTAAGGGGAAAGATGAGTTGGGGTGCTGCATAAAACCAGAGATTGAAATGAGCACAGATAAAGTTCCTTAAGCCAAATATGGAATACACAAGAGCTACTCCTTGCTCAATGAAATGGATGCAACACCCCATAATAAACGCCTAAGAATGTACCTGACTAGTAAGTATCTTAAAACCTATGGATTGCTGTGTCTCCAAAAGAGAATCAAGCGTGTGTACAGGGGCATAAACGCAGCAGTGATAGGATTGGAGAGGTTCGGTGAGCAAATGAAGACCCTTTGAAGTCATATTGCATGGTACCCATTCCACGGGTCTCAACTCTCCAGGTTTAAGGTATTCTTCCTTCAGCTAAAACATGCATGTGGAACACAGAGTATGATCAACCATGTGCACGGGAGACGTGTTCAAATATGTCTCAGTGTTCCTCCCCTGGTACTCGGGTGCAACATTCCAGATGCTTTACTAACACTCTCCCCACTTGGAGAGTCAGCGCCTTTAACCTCCTGTTTGGCCCAGTTTGCAAATTCTGCGGAAGATGAACAGGAATAGGGAGAACCAATGAGAGACTAGCTGGAGGTGTCTGGACGGGCAAATTTAACTCTCATTTCCCACCAGGAAGAGGAATTAACCAAAGGCTCAGCGTGCCGTGCCGGAACAAGATTAGGGCCTGAAGCCATCCTGAGGTGTTGCGGCCAGGTCACAAGAAAGCGAGTTGAAGAAAGGAGCTCAGGGACACTGTAATGCACAAACCTGCAGAGTTATAAATGACAGCTATCGTCCAAAAATAGACTGAAGTAAGGCTGCCAAGAGGAAATGAAAGTGGGGCAGAATTGCAGGAAACCGATTTCAGGATGTAGACTGGAATTGCATTGAAAGCATAGGAAAAGAGGCAGAACGTCCACAATGATGCACTTGGCCAAAAAGGGCGTATGCGTTTTTTCCTGAATATATTCAGGAAAAAACGCATACGCCCTTTTTGGCCAACCAAGCAAGCTTGCAAAGGAAATCTGCACTACAATGAAGTCTCACTTCCCCCCGGTCAAAAGGGCCATCTGAAAAAAGTGTAAAATCCAGAAAGGCAGGACAGGCCATGGAGAGCTGGGAGCCTTGTTATGCTGATGGGCGGGATGTAAATTGCCAACAGACACTCGGGAGAAGTGTATGGTGTTTCCTGAAACATCTAAAAAAAAAGCAACAGAGCCTAGGGCACTTCCACTTATGGTCCTATAGCTTAGGGAAATTAAAATCCAAAAGACACAGCCACCCCAAAATTTGGGATGGCTCTTTTTAGAGAAATCTCTTCTACGGCACAAGTTAAATATCCCAGAGAGCAAATAATGGATAAAGAAGTTGCGGTACTTATGTACAACAGAATACCACTCAGCAATGAAACCTATGTCACCAGACCCGTACCAGCATAATGAGTGGATTCAGGTACGATGATTCTAACTGAAATAAGTCACACAGAAAAAGAAACATCATAAGATATCAGTAATACACGGAATGTAAACTTGGCTACACAGGAACTGAATTCCAAAACAGAACAGGGTCTCAAATTTAGAAAACCAACTTATGCTTGCTTAAGGGGAAAGGTGAGTTGGGGTGCTGCATAAAACCAGAGATTGAAATGAGCACAGATAAAGTTCCTTAAGCCAAATATGGAATAGACAAGAGCTACTCCTTGCTCAACGAAATGGACTCAACACCCCATATTAAACGCCTAAGAATGTACCTGACTAGTAAGTATCTTAAAACCTATGGATTGCTATGTCTCCGAAAGAGAATCAAGCATGTGTACAGGGGCATAAACGCAGCAGTGATAGGATTGGAGAGGTTCGGTGAGCAAATGAAGACCCTTTGAAGACATATTGCATGGTACCCATTACACGGGTCTCAACTACCCAGGTTTAAGGTATTCTTCCTTCAGCTAATACATGCATGTGGAACCTAGAGTATGATCAACCATGTGATCGGGAGACGTGTTCAAATATGTCTCAGTTTTCGTACCCTGGTACTCGGGTGCAACATTCCAGACGCTTTACTAACACTCTCCTGACTTGGAGAGTCAGTCCCTTTAACCTCCTGTTTGGCCCAGTTTGCAATTTCTGTGGAAGATGAACAGGAATAGTGAGAACCAATGAGAGACTAGCTGGAGGTGTCTGGACGGGCAAATTTAATTCTCATTTCCCACCAGGAAGAGGAATTAACCAAAGGCTCAGTGTGCCGTGCCGGAAACATATTAGGGCCTGAAGCCATCCTGCGGTGTTGCGGCCAATTAACAAGAAAGCGAGTTGAAGAAAGGAGCTCAGGGGCACTGTAATTCACAAACCTGCAGAGTTATAAATGACAGCTATCGTCCAAAAATAAACTGAAGTAAGGCTGCCAAGAGGACTTGAAAGCGGGGCAGAATTGCAGGAAACCGATTTCAGGAGGTAGACTGGAATTGCATTGAAAGCATAGGAAAAGAGGCAGAACGTCCACAATGATGCACTTGGCCAAAAAGGGCGTATGCGTTTTTTCCTGAATATATTCAGGAAAAAACGCATACGCCCTTTTTGGCCAACCAAGCAAGCTTCCAAAGGAAATCTGCACTACAATGAAGTCTCACTTCCCCCCGGTGAAAAGGGCCATCTGAAAAAAGTGTAAAATCCAGAAAGGCAGGACAGGCCATGGAGAACTGGGAGCCTTGTTATGCTGATGGGCGGGATGTAAATTGCCAACAGACACTCGGGAGAAGTGTATGGTGTTTCCTGAAACATCTAAGAAACAAAGCAACAGAGCCTAGGGCACTTCCACTTATGGTCCTATAGCTTATGGAAATTAAAATCAAAAAGACACAGCCACCCCAAAGTTTGGGACGCCTCTGTTAACAAGAACCTCGTTTACCGTACAAGTTCAATATCACAGAAAGTGAAAAATGGATAAAGAACTTGTGGTACTTACGTACAATGCAGTATCACTCAGCAATGAAATCTATGTCATCAGGCCCGTAGCAGCATAATGAGTGGATTCAGGTACGATGATTCTGACTGAAATAAGTCACACAGAAAAAGAGACATCATAAGATATCACTAATACATGGAATGTAAACTTGGCTACACAGGAACTGAATTCCAAAACAGAACAGGGTCTCAAATTTAGAAAACCAACTTATGCTTGCTTAAGGGGAAAGGTGAGTTGGGGTGCTGCATAAAACCAGAGATTGAAATGAGCACAGATAAAGTTCCTTAAGCCAAATATGGAATAGACAAGAGCTACTCCTTGCTCAACGAAATGGACTCAATACCGCATATTAAACGCCTAAGAATGTACCTGACTAGTAAGTATCTTAAAACCTATGGATGGCTATGTCTCCAAAAGAGAATCAAGCATGTGTACAGGGGCATAAACGCAGCAGTGATAGGATTGGAGAGGTTCGGTGAGCAAACGAAGACCCTTTGAAGTCATATTGCATGGTACCCATTCCATGGGTTTCAACTACCAAGGTTTAAGGTATTCTTCCTTCAGCTAAAACATGCATGTGGAACCTAGAGTATGATCAACCATGTGATCGGGAGACGTGTTCAAATATGTCTCAGTTTTTGTACCCTGGTACTCGGGTGCAACATTCCAGACGCTTTACTAACACTCTCCCGACTTGGAGAGTCAGTCCCTTTAACCTGCTGTTTGGCCCAGTTTGCAATTTCTGTTGAAGATGACCAGGAATAGCGAGATCCAATGAGAGACTAGCTGGAGGGGTCTGGACGGGCAAATTTAACTCTCATTTCCCACCACGAAGAGGAATTAACCAAAGGCTCAGCATGCCGTGCCGGAACCAGATTAGGGCCTGAAGCCATCCTGCGGTGTTTCGGCCAGGTCACAAGAAAGCGAGTTGAAGAAAGGAGCTCAGGGGCACTGGAATTCACAAACCTGCAGAGTTATAAATGACAGCTATCGTCCAAAAATATACTGAAGTAAGGCTGCCAAGAGGACTTGAAAGCGGGGCAGAATTGCAGGAACCGATTTCAGGAGGTAGACTGGAATTGCATTGAAAGCATAGGAAAAGAGGCAGAACGTCCACAATGATGCACTTGGCCAAAAAGGGCGTATGCGTTTTTTCCTGAATATATTCAGGAAAAAACGCATACGCCCTTTTTGGCCAACCAAGCAAGCTTGCAAAGGAAATCTGCACTACAATGAAGTCTCACTTCCCCCCGGTCAAAAGGGCCATCTGAAAAAAGTGTAAAATCCAGAAAGGCAGGACAGGCCATGGAGAACTGGGAGCCTTGTTATGCTGATGGGCGGGATGTAAATTGCCAACAGACAGTCGGGAGAAGTGTATGGTGTTTCCTGAAACATCTAAAAAACAAAGCAACAGAGCCTAGGGCACTTCCACTTATGGTCCTATAGCTTAGGGAAATTAAAATCAAAAAGACACAGCCACCCCAAAGTTTGGGACGCCTCTGTTTACAAGAACCTCGTTTACAATACAAGTTCAACAACGCAGAAAGTGAAAAATGGATAAAGAAGTTGTGGTATTTACTTACAAAGCAATATCACTCAGCAATGAAATCTATGTCATCAGGCCCTTAGCAGCACAATGAGTGGATTCAGGTATGATGATTCTAACTGAAATAAGTCACACAGAAAAAGAAACATCATAAGATATCACTAATACACGGAATGTAAACTTGGCTACACAGGAACTGAATTACAGAACAGAACAGGGTCTCAAATTTAGAAAACCAACTTATGCTTGCTTAAGGGGAAAGGTGAGTTGGGGTGCTGCATAAAACCAGAGATTGAAATGAGCACAGATAAAGTTCCTTAAGCCAAATATGGAATAGACAAGAGCTACTCCTTGCTCAATGAAATGGACTCAACACCCCATATTAAACGCCTAAGAATGTACCTGACTAGTAAGTATCTTAAAACCTATGGATTGCTATGTCTCCGAAAGAGAATCAAGCATGTGTACAGGGGCATAAACGCAGCAGTGATAGGATTGGAGAGTTTCGGTGAGCAAATGAAGACCCTTTGAAGTCATATTGCATGGTACCCATTACACGGGTCTCAACTACCCAGGTTTAAGGTATTCTTCCTGCAGCTAATACATGCATGTGGAACCTAGAGTATGATCAACCATGTGATCGGGAGACGTGTTCAAATATGTCTCAGTTTTCGTACCCTGGTACTCGGGTGCAACATTCCAGACGCTTTACTAACACTCTCCTGACTTGGAGAGTCAGTCCCTTTAACCTCCTGTTTGGCCCAGTTTGCAATTTCTGCGGAAGATGAACAGGAATAGCGAGAACCAATGAGAGACTAGCTGGAGGTGTCTGGACGGGCAAATTTAATTCTCATTTCCCACCAGGAAGAGGAATTAACCAAAGGCTCAGCGTGCCATGCTGGAAACATATTAGGGCCTGAAGCCATCTAGCGGTGTTGCGGCCACGTCACAAGAAAGCGAGTTGAAGAAAGGAGCTCAGGGGCACTGTAATTCACAAACCTGCAGAGTTATAAATGACAGCTATCGTCCAAAAATATACAGAAGTAAGGCTGCCAAGAGGACTTGAAAACGGGGCAGAATTGCAGGAAACCGATTTCAGGAGGTAGACTGGAATTGCATTGAAAGCATAGGAAAAGAGGCAGAGCGTCCACAATGATGCACTTGGCCAAAAAGGGCGTATGCGTTTTTTCCTGATTCAGGAAAAAACGCATACGCCCTTTTTGGCCAACAAAGCAAGCTTGCAAAGGAAATCTGCACTACAAGGAAGTCTCACTGCCCCCCGGTCAAAAGGGCCATCTGAAAAAAGTGTAAAATCCAGAGAGGCAGGACAGGCCATGGAGAACTGGGAGCCTTGTTATGCTGATGGGCGGGATGTAAATTGCCAACAGACACTCGGGAGAAGTGTATGGTGTTTCCTGAAACATCTAAAAAACAAAGCAACAGAGCCTAGGGCACTTCCACTTATGGTCCTATAGCTTAGGGAAATTAAAATCCAAAAGACACAGCCACCCCAAAGTTTGGGACGCCTCTGTTTACAAGAACCTCATTTACCATACAAGTTCAATATCACAGAAAGTGAAAAATGGATAAAGAACTTGTGGTACTTACGTACAATGCAGTATCACTCAGCAATGAAATCTATGTCATCAGGCCCGTAGCAGCATAATGAGTGGATTCAGGTACGATGATTCTAACTGAAATAAGTCACACAGAAAAAGAAACATCATAAGATATCACTAATACACGGAATGTAAACTTGGCTACACAGGAACTGAATTACAGAACAGAACAGGGTCTCAAATTTAGAAAACCAACTTATGCTTGCTTAAGGGTAAAGGTGTGTTGGGGTGCTGCATAAAACCAGAGATTGAAATGAGCACAGATAAAGTTCCTTAAGCCAAATATGGAATAGACAAGAGCTACTCCTTGCTCAACGAAATGGACTCAACACCCCATATTAAACGCCTAAGAATGTACCTGACTAGTAAGTATCTTAAAACCTATGGATTGCTGTGTCTCCAAAAGAGAATCAAGCGTGTGTACAGGGACATAAACGCAGCAGTGATAGGATTGGAGAGGTTCGGTGAGCAAATGAAGACCCTTTGAAGTCATATTGCATGGTACCCATTACACGGGTCTCAACTCTCCAGGTTTAAGGTATTCTTCCTTCAGCTAAAACATGCATGTGCAACCCAGAGTATGATGAACTGTGTGAATGGGAGACGTGTTCAAATATGTCTCAGTTTTCGTACCCTGGTACTCGGGTGCAACATTCCAGACGCTTTACTAACACTCTCCCCACTTGGAGAGTCAGTCCCTTTAACCTCCTGTTTGGCCCAGTTTGCAATTTCTGCGGAAGATGAACAGGAATAGGGAGAACCAATGAGAGACTAGCTGGAGGGGTCTGGACGGGCAAATTTAACTCTCATTTCCCACCAGGAAGAGGAAATAACCAAAGGCTCAGCGTGCCGTGCCGGAACCAGATTAGGGCCTGAAGCCATCCTGCGATGTTGTGGCCAGCTCAAAAGAAAGCGAGTTGAAGAAAGGAGCTCAGGGGCACTGTAATTCACAAACCTGCAGAGTTATAAATGATAGCTATCGTCCAAAAATATACTGAAGTAAGGCTGCCAAGAGGACTTGAAAGCGGGGCAGAATTGCAGGAAACCGATTTCAGGAGGTAGACTGGAATTGCATTGAAAGCATAGGAAAAGAGGCAGAACGTCCACAATGATGCACTTGGCCAAAAAGGGCGTATGCGTTTTTTCCTGAATATATTCAGGAAAAAACGCATACGCACTTTTTGGCCAACCAAGCAAGCTTGCAAAGGAAATCTGCACTACAATGAAGTCTCACTTCCCCCCGGTCAAAAGGGCCATCTGAAAAAAGTGTAAAATCCAGAAAGGCAGGACAGGCCATGGAGAACTGGGAGCCTTGTTATGCTGATGGGCGGGATGTAAATTGCCAACAGACACTCTGGAGAAGTGTATGGTGTTTCCTGAAACATCTAAAAAACAAAGCAACAGAGCCTAGGGCACTTCCACTTATGGTCCTATAGCTTAGGGAAATTAAAATCAAAAAGACACAGCCACCCCAAAGTTTGGGACGCCTCTGTTTACAAGAACCTCGTTTACAGTACAAGTTCAACATCGCAGAAAGTGAAAAATGGATAAAGAAGTTGTGGTATATACTTACAAAGCAATATCACTCAGCAATGAAATCTATGTCATCAGGCCCTTAGCAACACAATGAGTGGATTCAGGTATGATGATTCTAACTGAAATAAGTCACACAGAAAAAGAAACATCATAAGATATCACTAATACACGGAATGTAAACTTGGCTACACAGGAACTAAATTAGAGAACAGAACAGGGTCTCAAATTTAGAAAACTAACTTATGCTTGCTTAAGGGGAAAGGTGAGTTGGGGTGCTGCATAAAACCAGAGATTGAAATGAGCACAGATAAAGTTCCTTAAGCCAAATATGGAATAGACAAGAGCTACTCCTTGCTCAACGAAACGGACTCAACACCCCATATTAAACGCCTAAGAATGTACCTGACTAGTACCTTAAAACCTATGGATTGCTATGTCTCCGAAAGACAATCAAGCATGTGTACAGGGGCATAAACGCAGCAGTGATAGGATTGGAGAGGTTCGGTGAGCAAATGAAGACCCTTTGAAGTCATATTGCATGGTACCCATTCCATGGGTTTCAACTACCCAGGTTTAAGGTATTCTTCCTTCAGCTAAAACATGCATGTGGAACCTAGAGTATGATCAACCATGTGATCGGGAGACGTGTTCAAATATATCTCAGTTTTCGTACCCTGGTACTCGGGTGCAAAATTCCAGACGCTTTACTAACACTCTCCCGACCTGGAGAGTCAGTCCTTTTAACCTCCTGTTTGGCCCAGTTTGCAATTTCTGCGGAAGATGAACAGGAATAGCGAGAACCAATGAGAGACTAGCTGGAGGTGTCTGGACGGGCAAATTTAACTCTCATTTCCCACCAGGAAGAGGAAATAACCAAAGGCTCAGCGTGCCGTCCCGGAACCATATTAGGGCCTGAAGCCATCCTGCGGTGTTGCAACCAGGTCACAAGAAATCGAGTTGAAGAAAGGGGCTCAGGGGCACTGTAATTCACAAACCTGCAGAGTTATAAATGACAGCTATCATCCAAAAATATACTGAAGTAAGGCTGCCAAGAGGACTTGAAAGCGGGGCAGAATTGCAGGAAACCGATTTCAGGAGGGAGACTGGAATTGCATTGAAAGCATAGGAAAAGAGGCAGAACTTCCACAATGATGCACTTGGCCAAAAAGGGCGTATGCGTTTCTTCCTGAATATATTCAGGAAAAAACGCATACGCCCTTTTTGGCCAACCAAGCAAGCTTGCAAAGGAAATCTGCACTACAATGAAGTCTCACTTCCCCCCGGTCAAAAGGGCCATCTGAAAAAAGTGTAAAATCCAGAAAGGGAGGACAGGCCATGGAGAACTGGGAGCCTTGTTATGCTGATGGGCGGGATGTAAATTGCCAACAGACACTCGGGAGAAGTGTATGGTGTTTCCTGAAACATCTGAAAAACAAAGCAACAGAGCCTAGGGCACTTCCACTTATGGTCCTATAGCTTAGGGAAATTAAAATAAAAAAGACACAGCCACACCAAAGTTTGGGACGCCTTTGTTTACAAGAACCTCGTTTACAGTACAAGTTCAACATCGCAGAAAGTGAAAAATGGATAAAGAATTTGTGGTATTTACTTACAAAGCAATATCACTCAGCAATGAAATCTATGTCATCAGGCCCTTAGCAGCACAATGAGTGGATTCAGGTATGATGATTCTAACTGAAATAAGTCACACAGAAAAAGAAACATCATAAGATAACAGTAATACACGGAATGTACACTTGGCTACACAGGAACTGAATTACAGAACAGAACAGGGTCTCAAATTTAGAAAACCAACTTATGCTTGCTTAAGCGGAAAGGTGAGTTGGGGTGCTGCATAAAACCAGAGATTGAAATGAGCACAGATAAAGTTCCTTAAGCCAAATATGGAATAGACAAGAGCTACTCCTTGCTCAACGAAATGGACTCAACACCGCATATTAAACGCCTAAGAATGTACCTGACTAGTAAGTATCTTAAAACCTATGGATTGCTATGTCTCCAAAAGAGAATCAAGCATGTGTACAGGGGCATAAACGCAGCAGTGATAGGATTGGAGAGGTTCGGTGAGCAAATGAAGACCCTTTGAAGTCATATTGCATGGTACCCATTCCATGGGTTTCAACTACCCAGGTTTAAGGTATTCTTCCTTCAGCTAAAACATGCATGTGGAACCTAGAGTATGATCAACCATGTGATCGGGAGACGTGTTCAAATATGTCTCAGTTTTCGTACCCTGGTACTTGGGTGCAACATTCCAGACGCTTTACTAACACTCTCCCGACTTGGAGAGTCAGTCCCTTTAACCTCCTGTTTGGCCCAGTTTGCAATTTCTGTGGAACATGAACAGGAATAGCGAGAACCAATGAGAGACTAGCTGGAGGTGTCTGGACGGGCAAATTTAACTCTCATTTCCCACCAGGAAGAGGAATTAACCAAAGGCTCAGCATGCTGTGCCAGAACCAGATTAGGAACTGAAGCCATCCTGCGGTGTTGCGGCCAGCTCACAAGAAAGCGAGTTGAAGAAAGGAGCTCAGGGGCACTGTAATTCACAAACCTGCAGAGTTATAAATGACAGCTATCGTCCAAAAATATACTGAAGTAAGGCTGCCAAGAGGACTTGAAAGCGGGGCAGAATTGCAGGAAACCGATTTCAGGAGGGAGACTGGAATTGCATTGAAAGCATAGGAAAAGAGGCAGAACGTCCACAATGATGCACTTGGCCAAAAAGGGCGTATGCGTTTTTTCCTGAATATATTCAGGAATATTTTCAGGAAAAATATATTCAGGAAAAAACGCATACGCCCTTTTTGGCCAACCAAGCAAGTTTGCAAAGGAAATCTGCACTACAATGAAGTCTCACTTCCCCCCGGTGAAAAGGGCCATCTGAAAAAAGTGTAAAATCCAGAAAAGCAGGACAGGCCATGGCGAACTGGGAGCCTTGTTATGCTGATGGGTGGGATGTAAATTGCCAACAGACACTCAGGAGAAGTGTATGGTGTTTCCTGAAACATCTGAAAAACAAAGCAACAGAGCCTAGGGCACTTCCACTTATGGTCCTAAAGCTTAGGGAAATTAAAATCAAAAAGACACAGCCACCCCAAAGTTTGGGACGCCTCTGTTTACAAGAACCTCATTTACAGTCCAAGTTCAACATCGCAGAAAGTGAAAAATGGATAAAGAAGTTGTGGTATTTACTTACAAAGCAATATCACTCAGCAATGAAATCTATGTCATCAGGCCCTTAGCAGCACAATGAGTGGATTCAGGTATGATGATTCTAACTGAAATAAGTCACACAGAAAAAGAAACATCATAAGATATCACAAATACACGGAATGTAAACTTGGCTACACAGGAACTGAATTACAGAACAGAACAGGGTCTCAAATTTAGAAAACCAACTTATGCTTGCTTAAGGGGAAAGGTGAGTTGGGGTGCTGCATAAAACCAGAGATTGAAATGAGCACAGATAAAGTTCCTTAAGCCAAATATGGAATAGACAAGAGCTACTCCTTGCTCAACGAAATGGACTCAACACCCCATATTAAACGCCTAAGAATGTACCTGACTAGTAAGTATCTTAAAACCTATGGATTGCTATGTCTCCAAAAGAGAATCAAGCGTGTGTACAGGGACATAAACGCAGCAGTGATAGGATTGGAGAGGTTCGGTGAGCAAATGAAGACCCTTTGAAGTCATATTGCATTGTACCCATTACACGGGTCTCAACTCTTCAGGTTTAAGGTATTCTTCCTTCAGCTAAAACATGCATGTGGATCCCAGAGTATGATCAACAGTGTGAACGGGATACGTGTTCAAATATGTCTCAGTTTTCCTCCCCTGGTACTCGGGTGCAACATTCCAGATGCTTTACTAACACTCTCCACACTTGGAAAGTCAGCGCCTTTAAACTCCTGTTTGGCCAGTTTGCAATTTCTGCGGAAGATGAACAGGAATAGGGAGAACCAAAGAGACACTAGCTGGAGGTGTCTGGACGGACAAATTTAACTCTCATTTCCCACCAGGAAGAGGAAATAACCAAAGGCTCAGCGTGCCGTGCCGCAACCAGATTAGGGCCTGAAGCCATCCTGCGGTGTTGCGGCCAGCTCACAAGAAAGCCAGTTGAAGAAAGGAGCTCAGGGGCACTGTAATTCACAAACCTGCAGAGTTATAAATGACAGCTATCGTCCAAAAATATACTGAAGTAAGGCTGCCAAGAGGACTTGAAAGCGGGGCAGAATTGCAGGAAACCGATTTCAGGAGGTAGACTGGAATTGCATTGAAAGCATAGGAAAAGAGGCAGAACGTCCACAATGATGCACTTGGCCAAAAAGTGCGTATGCGTTTTTTCCTGAATATATTCAGGAAAAAACGCATACGCCCTTTTTGGCCAACCAAGCAAGCTTGCAAAGGAAATCTGCACTACAATGAAGTCTCACTTCCCCCCGGTCAAAAGGACCATCTGAAAAAAGTGTAAAATCCAGAAAGGCAGGACAGGCCATGGAGAACTGGGAGCCTTGTTATGCTGATGGGCGGGATGTAAATTGCCAACAGACACTCGGGAGAAGTGTATGGTGTTTCCTGAAACATCTAAAAAACAAAGCAACAGAGCCTAGGGCACTTCCACTTATGGTCCTATAGCTTAGGGAAATTAAAATCAAAAAGACACAGCCACCCCAAAGTTTGGGACGCCTCTGTTTACAAGAACCTCGTTTACAGTACAAGTTCAACATCGCAGAAAGTGAAAAATGGATAAAGAAGTTGTGGTATTTACTTACAAAGCAATATCACTCAGCAATGAAATCTATGTCATCAGGCCCTTAGCAGCACAATGAGTGGATTCAGGTATGATGATTCTAACTGAAATAAGTCACACAGAAAAAGAAACATCATAAGATATCACAAATACACGGAATGTAAACTTGGCTACACAGGAACTGAAATACAGAACAGAACAGGGTCTCAAATTTAGAAAACCAACTTATGCTTGCTTAAGGGGAAAGGTGAGTTCGGGTGCTGAATAAAACCAGAGATTGAAATGAGCACAGATAAAGTTCCTTAAGCCAAATATGGAATAGACAAGAGCTACTCCTTGCTCAACGAAATGGACTCAACACCGCATATTAAACGCCTAAGAATGTACCTGACTAGTAAGTATCTTAAAACCTATGGATTGCTATGTCTCCGAAAGAGAATCAAGCATGTGTACAGGGGCATAAACGCAGCAGTGATAGGATTGGAGAGGTTCGGTGAGCAAATGAAGACCCTTTGAAGTCATATTGCATGTTACCCATTACACGGGTCTCAACTCTCGAGGTTTAAGGTATTCTTCCTTCAGCTAAAACATGCATGTGGAACCCAGAGTATGATCAACCGTGTGAACGGGAGACGTGTTCAAATATGTCTCAGTTTTCATACCCTGGTACTCGGGTGCAACATTCCAGATGCTTTACTAACACTCTCCCCACTTGGAGAGTCAGTCCCTTTAACCTCCTGTTTGGCCCAGTTTGCAATTTCTGCGGAAGATGAACAGGAATAGCGAGAACCAATGAGAGACTAGCTGGAGGTGTCTGGACGGGCAAATTTAACTCTCATTTCCCACCAGGAAGAGGAATTAACCAAAGGCTCAGCGTGCCGTGCCGGAACCAGATCAGGGCCTGAAGCCATCCTGCGGTGTTGCGGCCAGCTCACAAGAAAGCGAGTTGAAGAAAGGAGCTCAGGGGCACTGTAATTCACAAACATGCAGAGTTATAAATGACAGCTATCGTCCAAAAATATACTGAAGTAAGGCTGCCAAGAGGACTTGAAAGCGGGGCAGAATTGCAGGAAACCGATTTCAGGAGGTAGACTGGAATTGCATTGAAAGCATAGGAAAAGAGGCAGAACGTCCACAATGATGCACTTGGCCAAAAAGGGCGTATGCGTTTTTTCCTGAATATATTCAGGAAAAAACGCATACGCCCTTTTTGGCCAACCAAGCAAGCTTGCGAAGGAAATCTGCACTACAATGAAGTCTCACTTCCCCCCGGTCAAAAGGGCCATCTGAAAAAAGTGTAAAATCCAGAAAGGCGGGACAGGCCATGAAGAACTGGGAGCCTTGTTATGCTGATGGGCGGGATGTAAATTGCCAACAGACACTCAGGAGAAGTGTATGGTGTTTCCTGAAACATCTAAAAAACAAAGCAACAGAGCCTAGGGCACTTCCACTTATGGTCCTATAGCTTAGGGAAATTAAAATCAAAAAGACACAGCCACCCCAAAGTTTGGGATGCCTCTGTTTACAAGAACCTCGTTTACGGTACAAGTTCAATATCACAGAAAGTGAAAAATGGATAAAGAACTTGTGGTACTTATGTACAATGCAGTATCACTCAGCAATGAAATCTATGTCATCAGGCCCATAGCAGCATAATGAGTGGATTCAGGTACGATGATTCTAACTGAAATAAGTCACACAGAAAAAGAAACATCATAAGATATCACTAATACACGGATGTAAACTTGACTACACAGGAACTGAATTTCAAAACAGAACAGGGTCTCAAATTTAGAAAACCAACTTATGCTTGCTTAAGGGGAAAGGTGAGTTGGGGTGCTGCATAAAACCAGAGATTGAAATGAGCACAGATAAAGTTCCTTAAGCCAAATATGGAATAGACAAGAGCTACTCCTTGCTCAACGAAATGGACTCAACACCCCATATTAAACGCCTAAGAATGTACCTGACTAGTAAGTATCTTAAAACCTATGGATTGCTATGTCTCCAAAAGAGAATCAAGCGTGTGTACAGGGACATAAACGAAGCAGTGATAGGATTGGAGAGGTTCGGTGAGCAAATGAAGACCCTTTGAAGTCATATTGCATTGTACCCATTACACGGGTCTCAACTCTCCAGGTTTAAGGTATTCTTCCTTCAGCTAAAACATGCATGTGGATCCCAGAGTATGATCAACCATGTGAACGGGATACGTGTTCAAATATGTCTCAGTTTTCCTCCCCTGGTACTCGGGTGCAACATTCCAGATGCTTTACTAACACTCTCCACACTTGGAGAGTCAGCGCCTTTAACCTCCTGTTTGGCCCAGTTTGCAATTTCTGCGGAAGATGAACAGGAATAGGGAGAACCAAAGAGAGACTAGCTGGAGGTGTCTGGACGGGCAAATTTAACTCTCATTTCCCACCAGGAAGAGGAAATAACTAAAGGCTCAGCGTGCCGTGCCGCAACCAGATTAGGGCCTGAAGCCATCCTGCGGTGTTGCGGCCAGCTCAAAAGAAAGCGAGTTGAAGAAAGGAGCTCAGGGGCACTGTAATTCACAAACATGCAGAGTTATAAATGACAGCTATCGTCCAAAAATATACTGAAGTAAGGCTGCCAAGAGGACTTGAAAGCGGGGCAGAATTGCAGGAAACCGATTTCAGGAGGTAGACTGGAATTGCATTGAAAGCATAGGAAAAGAGGCAGAACGTCCACAATGATGCACTTGGCCAAAAAGTGCGTATGCGTTTTTTCCTGAATATATTCAGGAAAAAACGCATACGCCCTTTTTGGCCAACCAAGCAAGCTTGCAAAGGAAATCTGCACTACAATGAAGTCTCACTTCCCCCCTGTCAAAAGGGCCATCTGAAAAAAGTGTAAAATCCAGAAAGGCAGGACAGGCCATGGAGAACTGGGAGCCTTTTTATGCTGATGGGCGGGATGTAAATTGCCAACAGACACTGGGGAGAAGTGTATGGTGTTTCCTGAAACATCTAAAAAACAAAGCAACAGAGCCTAGGGCACTTCCACTTATGGTCCTATAGCTTAGGGAAATTAAAATCAAAAAGACACAGCCACCCCAAAGTTTGGGACGCCTCTGTTTACAAGCACCTCGTTTACAGTACAAGTTCAACATCACAGAAAGTGAAAAATGGATAAAGAAGTTGTGGTATTTACTTACAAAGCAATATCACTCAGCAATGAAATCTATGTCATCAGGCCCTTAGCAGCACAATGAGTGGATTCAGGTATGATGATTCTAACTGAAATAAGTCACACAGAAAAAGAAACATCATAAGATATCACTAATACACGGAATGTAAACTTGGCTACACAGGAACTGAATTACAGAACAGAACAGGGTCTCAAATTTAGAAAACCAACTTATGCTTGCTTAAGGGGAAAGGTGAGTTGGGGTGCTGAATAAAACCAGAGATTGAAATGAGCACAGATAAAGTTCCTTAAGCCAAATATGGAATAGACAAGAGCTACTCCTTGCTCAACGAAATGGACTCAACACCCCATATTAAACGCCTAAGAATGTACCTGACTAGTAAGTATCTTAAAACCTATGGATTGCTATGTCTCCAAAAGAGAATCAAGCATGTGTACAGGGGCATAAACGCAGCAGTGATAGGATTGGAGAGGTTCGGTGAGCAAATGAAGACCCTTTGAAGTCATATTGCATTGTACCCATTACACGGGTCTCAACTCTCCAGGTTTAAGGTATTCTTCCTTCAGCTAAAACATGCATGTGGAACCCAGAGTATGATCAACCGTGTGAACGGGATACGTGTTCAAATATGTCTCAATTTTCCTCCCCTGGTACTCGGGTGCAACATTCCAGATGCTTTACTAACACTCTCCACACTTGGAGAGTCAGCGCCTTTAACTCCTGTTTGGCCCAGTTTGCAATTTCTGCGGAAGATGAACAGGAATAGGGAGAACCAAAGAGAGACTAGCTGGAGGTGTCTGGACGGGCAAATTTAACTCTCATTTCCCACCAGGAAGAGGAAATAACCAAAGGCTCAGCCTGCCGTGCCGCAACCAGATTAGGGCCTGAAGCCATCCTGCGGTGTTGCGGCCAGCTCACAAGAAAGCGAGTTGAAGAAAGGAGCTCAGGGGCACTGTAATTCACAAACCTGCAGAGTTATAAATGACAGCTATCGTCCAAAAATATACTGAAGTAAGGCTGCCAAGAGGACTTGAAAGCGGGGCAGAATTGCAGGAAACCGATTTCAGGAGGTAGACTGGAATTGCATTGAAAGCATAGGAAAAGAGGCAGAACGTCCACAGTGATGCACTTGGCCAAAAAGGGCGTATGCGTTTTTTCCTGAATATATTCAGGAAAAAACGCATACGCCCTTTTTGGCCAACCAAGCAAGCTTGCAAAGGAAATCTGCACTACAATGAAGTCTCACTTCCCCCCGGTCAAAAGGGCCATCTGAAAAAAGTGTAAAATCCAGAAAGGCAGGACAGGCCATGGCGAACTGGGAGCCTTGTTATGCTGATGGGCGGGATGTAAATTGCCAACAGACACTCAGGAGAAGTGTATGGTGTTTCCTGAAACATCTAAAAAACAAAGCAACAGAGCCTAGGGCACTTCCACTTATGGTCCTATAGCTTAGGGAAATTAAAATCAAAAAGACACAGCCACCCCAAAGTTTGGGATGCCTCTGTTTACAAGAACCTCGTTTACGGTACAAGTTCAATATCACAGAAAGTGAAAAATGGATAAAGAACTTGTGGTACTTATGTACAATGCAGTATCACTCAGCAATGAAATCTATGTCATCAGGCCCATAGCAGCATAATGAGTGGATTCAGGTATGATGATTCTAACTGAAATAAGTCACACAGAAAAAGAAACATCATAAGATATCACTAATACACGGATGTATACTTGGCTACACAGGAACTGAATTTCAAAACAGAACAGGGTCTCAAATTTAGAAAACCAACTTATGCTTGCTTAAGGGGAAAGGTGAGTTGGGGTGCTGCATAAAACCAGAGATTGAAATGAGCACAGATAAAGTTCCTTAAGCCAAATATGGAATAGACAAGAGCTACTCCTTGCTCAACGAAATGGACTCAACACCCCATATTAAACGCCTAAGAATGTACCTGACTAGTAAGTATCTTAAAACCTATGGATTGCTATGTCTCCAAAAGAGAATCAAGCATGTGTACAGGGGCATAAACGCAGCAGTGATAGGATTGGAGAGGTTCGGTGAGCAAATGAAGACCCTTTGAAGTCATATTGCATTGTACCCATTACACGGGTCTCAACTCTCCAGGTTTAAGGTATTCTTCCTTCAGCTAAAACATGCATGTGGAACCCAGAGTATGATCAACCGTGTGAACGGGATATGTGTTCAAATATGTCTCAGTTTTCCTCCCCTGGTACTCGGGTGCAACATTCCAGATGCTTTACTAACACTCTCCACACTTGGAGAGTCAGCGCCTTTAAACTCCTGTTTGGCCCAGTTTGCAATTTCTGCGGAAGATGAACAGGAATAGGGAGAACCAAAGAGAGACTAGCTGGAGGTGTCTGGACGGGCAAATTTAACTCTCATTTCCCACCAGGAAGAGGAAATAACCAAAGGCTCAGCGTGCCGTGCCGCAACCAGATTAGGGCCTGAAGCCATCCTGCGGTGTTGCGGCCAGCTCACAAGAAAGCGAGTTGAAGAAAGGAGCTCAGGGGCACTGTAATTCACAAACCTGCAGAGTTATAAATGACAGCTATCGTCCAAAAATATACTGAAGTAAGGCTGCCAAGAGGACTTGAAAGCGGGGCAGAATTGCAGGAAACCGATTTCAGGAGGTAGACTGGAATTGCATTGAAAGCATAGGAAAAGAGGCAGAACGTCCACAATGATGCACTTGGCCAAAAAGGGCGTATGCGTTTTTTCCTGAATATATTCAGGAAAAAACGCATACGCCCTTTTTGGCCAACCAAGCAAGCTTGCAAAGGAAATCTGCACTACAATGAAGTCTCACTTCCCCCCGGTCAAAAGGGCCATCTGAAAAAAGTGTAAAATCCAGAAAGGCAGGACAGGCCATGGAGAACTGGGAGCCTTGTTATGCTGATGGGCGGGATGTAAATTGCCAACAGACACTCGGGAGAAGTGTATGGTGTTTCCTGAAACATCTAAAAAACAAAGCAACAGAGCCTAGCGCACTTCCACTTATGGTCCTATAGCTTAGGGAAATTAAAATCAAAAAGACACAGCCACCCCAAAGTTTGGGACGGCTCTGTTTACAAAAACCTCGTTTACAGTACAAGTTCAACATCGCAGAAAGTGAAAAATGGATAAAGAAGTTTTGGTATTTACTTACAAAGCAATATCACTCAGCAATGAAATCTATGTCATCAGGCCCTTAGCAGCACAATGAGTGGATTCAGGTATGATGATTCTAACTGAAATAAGGCACACAGAAAAAGAAACATCATAAGATATCACTAATACACGGAATGTAAACTTGGCTACACAGGAACTGAATTACAGAACAGAACAGGGTCTCAAATTTAGAAAACCAACTTATGCTTGCTTAAGGGGAAAGGTGAGTTGGGGTGCTGAATAAAACCAGAGATTGAAATGAGCACAGATAAAGTTCCTTAAGCCAAATATGGAATAGACAAGAGCTACTCCTTGCTCAACGAAATGGACTCAACACCGCATATTAAACGCCTAAGAATGTACCTGACTAGTAAGTATCTTAAAACCTATGGATTGCTATGTCTCCAAAAGAGAATCAAGCATGTGTACAGGGGCATAAACGCAGCAGTGATAGGATTGGAGAGGTTCGGTGAGCAAATGAAGACCCTTTGAAGTCATATTGCATGGTACCCATTACACGGGTCTCAACTCTCGAGGTTTAAGGTATTCTTCCTTCAGCTAAAACATGCATGTGGAACCCAGAGTATGATCAACCGTGTGAACGGGAGACGTGTTCAAATATGTCTCAGTTTTCGTACCCTGGTACTCGGGTGCAACATTCCAGATGCTTTACTAACACTCTCCCGACTTGGAGAGTCAGTCCCTTTAAACTCCTG
Source organism: Delphinus delphis (assembly GCF_949987515.2). Lineage (NCBI taxonomy): Eukaryota > Metazoa > Chordata > Mammalia > Artiodactyla > Delphinidae > Delphinus > Delphinus delphis. The sequence continues at coordinate 2,570,269 of NW_027192661.1, forward strand.
TTTGGCCCAGTTTGCAATTTCTGCGGAAGATGAACAGGAATAGCGAGAACCAATGAGAGACTAGCTGGAGGTGTCTGGACGGGCAAATTTAACTCTCATTTCCCACCAGGAAGAGGAATTAACCAAAGGCTCAGCGTGCCGTGCTGGAACCAGATTAGGGCCTGAAGCCATCCTGCGGTGTTACGGCCAGCTCACAAGAAAGCGAGTTGAAGAAAGGAGCTCAGGGGCACTGTAATTCACAAACCTGCAGAGTTATAAATGACAGCTATCGTCCAAAAATATACTGAAGTAAGGCTGCCAAGGGGACTTGAACGCGGGGCAGAATTGCAGGAAACCGATTTCAGGAGGTAGACTGGAATTGCATTGAAAGCATAGGAAAAGAGGCAGAACGTCCACATTGATGCACTTGGCCAAAAAGTGCGTATGCGTTTTTTCCTGAATATATTCAGGAAAAAACGCATACGCACTTTTTGGCCAACCAAGCAAGCTTGCGAAGGAAATCTGCACTACAATGAAGTCTCACTTCCCCCCGGTCAAAAGGGCCATCTGAAAAAAGTGTAAAATCCAGAAAGGCAGGACAGGCCATGGAGAACTGGGAGCCTTGTTATGCTGATGGGCGGGATGTAAATTGCCAACAGACACTCAGGAGAAGTGTATGGTGTTTCCTGAAACATCTAAAAAACAAAGCAACAGAGCCTAGGGCACTTCCACTTATGGTCCTATAGCTTAGGGAAATTAAAATCAAAAAGACACAGCCACCCCAAAGTTTGGGATGCCTCTGTTTACAAGAACCTCGTTTTCGGTACAAGTTCAATATCACAGAAAGTGAAAAATGGATAAAGAACTTGTGGTACTTATGTACAATGCAGTATCACTCAGCAATGAAATCTATGTCATCAGGCCCATAGCAGCATAATGAGTGGATTCAGGTATGATGATTCTAACTGAAATAAGTCACACAGAAAAAGAAACATCATAAGATATCACTAATACACGGATGTAAACTTGGCTACACAGGAACTGAATTCCAAAACAGAACAGGGTCTCAAATTTAGAAAACCAACTTATGCTTGCTTAAGGGGAAAGGTGAGTTGGGGTGCTGCATAAAACCAGAGATTGAAATGAGCACAGATAAAGTTCCTTAAGCCAAATATGGAATAGACAAGAGCTACTCCTTGCTCAACGAAATGGACTCAACACCCCATATTAAACGCCTAAGAATGTACCTGACTAGTAAGTATCTTAAAACCTATGGATTGCTATGTCTCCAAAAGAGAATCAAGCATGTGTACAGGGGCATAAACGCAGCAGTGATAGGATTGGAGAGGTTCGGTGAGCAAATGAAGACCCTTTGAAGTCATATTGCATTGTACCCATTACACGGGTCTCAACTCTCCAGGTTTAAGGTATTCTTCCTTCAGCTAAAACATGCATGTGGAACCCAGAGTATGATCAACCGTGTGAACGGGATACGTGTTCAAATATGTCTCAGTTTTCCTCCCCTGGTACTCGGGTGCAACATTCCAGATGCTTTACTAACACTCTCCACACTTGGAGAGTCAGCGCCTTTAAACTCCTGTTTGGCCCAGTTTGCAATTTCTGCGGAAGATGAACAGGAATAGGGAGAACCAAAGAGAGACTAGCTGGAGGTGTCTGGACGGGCAAATTTAACTCTCATTTCCCACCAGGAAGAGGAAATAACCAAAGGCTCAGCGTGCCGTGCCGCAACCAGATTAGGGCCTGAAGCCATCCTGCGGTGTTGCGGCCAGCTCACAAGAAAGCGAGTTGAAGAAAGGAGCTCAGGGGCACTGTAATTCACAAACCTGCAGAGTTATAAATGACAGCTATCGTCCAAAAATATACTGAAGTAAGGCTGCCAAGAGGACTTGAAAGCGGGGCAGAATTGCAGGAAACCGATTTCAGGAGGTAGACTGGAATTGCATTGAAAGCATAGGAAAAGAGGCAGAACGTCCACAATGATGCACTTGGCCAAAAAGGGCGTATGCGTTTTTTCCTGAATATATTCAGGAAAAAACGCATACGCCCTTTTTGGCCAACCAAGCAAGCTTGCAAAGGAAATCTGCACTACAATGAAGTCTCACTTCCCCCCGGTCAAAAGGGCCATCTGAAAAAAGTGTAAAATCCAGAAAGGCAGGACAGGCCATGGAGAACTGGGAGCCTTGTTATGCTGATGGACGGGATGTAAATTGCCAACAGACACTCGGGAGAAGTGTATGGTGTTTCCTGAAACATCTAAAAAACAAAGCAACAGAGCCTAGCGCACTTCCACTTATGGTCCTATAGCTTAGGGAAATTAAAATCAAAAAGACACAGCCACCCCAAAGTTTGGGACGGCTCTGTTTACAAAAACCTCGTTTACAGTACAAGTTCAACATCGCAGAAAGTGAAAAATGGATAAAGAAGTTTTGGTATTTACTTACAAAGCAATATCACTCAGCAATGAAATCTATGTCATCAGGCCCTTAGCAGCACAATGAGTGGATTCAGGTATGATGATTCTAACTGAAATAAGGCACACAGAAAAAGAAACATCATAAGATATCACTAATACACGGAATGTAAACTTGGCTACACAGGAACTGAATTACAGAACAGAACAGGGTCTCAAATTTAGAAAACCAACTTATGCTTGCTTAAGGGGAAAGGTGAGTTGGGGTGCTGAATAAAACCAGAGATTGAAATGAGCACAGATAAAGTTCCTTAAGCCAAATATGGAATAGACAAGAGCTACTCCTTGCTCAACGAAATGGACTCAACACCGCATATTAAACGCCTAAGAATGTACCTGACTAGTAAGTATCTTAAAACCTATGGATTGCTATGTCTCCAAAAGAGAATCAAGCATGTGTACAGGGGCATAAACGCAGCAGTGATAGGATTGGAGAGGTTCGGTGAGCAAATGAAGACCCTTTGAAGTCATATTGCATGGTACCCATTACACGGGTCTCAACTCTCGAGGTTTAAGGTATTCTTCCTTCAGCTAAAACATGCATGTGGAACCCAGAGTATGATCAACCGTGTGAACGGGAGACGTGTTCAAATATGTCTCAGTTTTCGTACCCTGGTACTCGGGTGCAACATTCCAGATGCTTTACTAACACTCTCCCGACTTGGAGAGTCAGTCCCTTTAAACTCCTGTTTGGCCCAGTTTGCAATTTCTGCGGAAGATGAACAGGAATAGCGAGAACCAATGAGAGACTAGCTGGAGGTGTCTGGACGGGCAAATTTAACTCTCATTTCCCACCAGGAAGAGGAATTAACCAAAGGCTCAGCGTGCCGTGCTGGAACCAGATTAGGGCCTGAAGCCATCCTGCGGTGTTACGGCCAGCTCACAAGAAAGCGAGTTGAAGAAAGGAGCTCAGGGGCACTGTAATTCACAAACCTGCAGAGTTATAAATGACAGCTATCGTCCAAAAATATACTGAAGTAAGGCTGCCAAGGGGACTTGAACGCGGGGCAGAATTGCAGGAAACCGATTTCAGGAGGTAGACTGGAATTGCATTGAAAGCATAGGAAAAGAGGCAGAACGTCCACAATGATGCACTTGGCCAAAAAGTGCGTATGCGTTTTTTCCTGAATATATTCAGGAAAAAACGCATACGCACTTTTTGGCCAACCAAGCAAGCTTGCGAAGGAAATCTGCACTACAATGAAGTCTCACTTCCCCCCGGTCAAAAGGGCCATCTGAAAAAAGTGTAAAATCCAGAAAGGCAGGACAGGCCATGGAGAACTGGGAGCCTTGTTATGCTGATGGGCGGGATGTAAATTGCCAACAGACACTCAGGAGAAGTGTATGGTGTTTCCTGAAACATCTAAAAAACAAAGCAACAGAGCCTAGGGCACTTCCACTTATGGTCCTATAGCTTAGGGAAATTAAAATCAAAAAGACACAGCCACCCCAAAGTTTGGGATGCCTCTGTTTACAAGAACCTCGTTTTCGGTACAAGTTCAATATCACAGAAAGTGAAAAATGGATAAAGAACTTGTGGTACTTATGTACAATGCAGTATCACTCAGCAATGAAATCTATGTCATCAGGCCCATAGCAGCATAATGAGTGGATTCAGGTATGATGATTCTAACTGAAATAAGTCACACAGAAAAAGAAACATCATAAGATATCACTAATACACGGATGTAAACTTGGCTACACAGGAACTGAATTCCAAAACAGAACAGGGTCTCAAATTTAGAAAACCAACTTATGCTTGCTTAAGGGGAAAGGTGAGTTGGGGTGCTGCATAAAACCAGAGATTGAAATGAGCACAGATAAAGTTCCTTAAGCCAAATATGGAATAGACAAGAGCTACTCCTTGCTCAACGAAATGGACTCAACACCCCATATTAAACGCCTAAGAATGTACCTGACTAGTAAGTATCTTAAAACCTATGGATTGCTATGTCTCCAAAAGAGAATCAAGCATGTGTACAGGGGCATAAACGCAGCAGTGATAGGATTGGAGAGGTTCGGTGAGCAAATGAAGACCCTTTGAAGTCATATTGCATTGTACCCATTACACGGGTCTCAACTCTCCAGGTTTAAGGTATTCTTCCTTCAGCTAAAACATGCATGTGGAACCCAGAGTATGATCAACCGTGTGAACGGGATACGTGTTCAAATATGTCTCAGTTTTCCTCCCCTGGTACTCGGGTGCAACATTCCAGATGCTTTACTAACACTCTCCACACTTGGAGAGTCAGCGCCTTTAAACTCCTGTTTGGCCCAGTTTGCAATTTCTGCGGAAGATGAACAGGAATAGGGAGAACCAAAGAGAGACTAGCTGGAGGTGTCTGGACGGGCAAATTTAACTCTCATTTCCCACCAGGAAGAGGAAATAACCAAAGGCTCAGCGTGCCGTGCCGCAACCAGATTAGGGCCTGAAGCCATCCTGCGGTGTTGCGGCCAGCTCACAAGAAAGCGAGTTGAAGAAAGGAGCTCAGGGGCACTGTAATTCACAAACCTGCAGAGTTATAAATGACAGCTATCGTCCAAAAATATACTGAAGTAAGGCTGCCAAGAGGACTTGAAAGCGGGGCAGAATTGCAGGAAACCGATTTCAGGAGGTAGACTGGAATTGCATTGAAAGCATAGGAAAAGAGGCAGAACGTCCACAATGATGCACTTGGCCAAAAAGGGCGTATGCGTTTTTTCCTGAATATATTCAGGAAAAAACGCATACGCCCTTTTTGGCCAACCAAGCAAGCTTGCAAAGGAAATCTGCACTACAATGAAGTCTCACTTCCCCCCGGTCAAAAGGGCCATCTGAAAAAAGTGTAAAATCCAGAAAGGCAGGACAGGCCATGGAGAACTGGGAGCCTTGTTATGCTGATGGACGGGATGTAAATTGCCAACAGACACTCGGGAGAAGTGTATGGTGTTTCCTGAAACATCTAAAAAACAAAGCAACAGAGCCTAGCGCACTTCCACTTATGGTCCTATAGCTTAGGGAAATTAAAATCAAAAAGACACAGCCACCCCAAAGTTTGGGACGGCTCTGTTTACAAAAACCTCGTTTACAGTACAAGTTCAACATCGCAGAAAGTGAAAAATGGATAAAGAAGTTTTGGTATTTACTTACAAAGCAATATCACTCAGCAATGAAATCTATGTCATCAGGCCCTTAGCAGCACAATGAGTGGATTCAGGTATGATGATTCTAACTGAAATAAGTCACACAGAAAAAGAAACATCATAAGATATCACTAATACACGGAATGTAAACTTGGCTACACAGGAACTGAATTACAGAACAGAACAGGGTCTCAAATTTAGAAAACCAACTTATGCTTGCTTAAGGGGAAAGGTGAGTTGGGGTGCTGAATAAAACCAGAGATTGAAATGAGCACAGATAAAGTTCCTTAAGCCAAATATGGAATAGACAAGAGCTACTCCTTGCTCAACGAAATGGACTCAACACCGCATATTAAACGCCTAAGAATGTACCTGACTAGTAAGTATCTTAAAACCTATGGATTGCTATGTCTCCAAAAGAGAATCAAGCATGTGTACAGGGGCATAAACGCAGCAGTGATAGGATTGGAGAGGTTCGGTGAGCAAATGAAGACCCTTTGAAGTCATATTGCATGGTACCCATTACACGGGTCTCAACTCTCGAGGTTTAAGGTATTCTTCCTTCAGCTAAAACATGCATGTGGAACCCAGAGTATGATCAACCGTGTGAACGGGAGACGTGTTCAAATATGTCTCAGTTTTCGTACCCTGGTACTCGGGTGCAACATTCCAGATGCTTTACTAACACTCTCCCGACTTGGAGAGTCAGTCCCTTTAAACTCCTGTTTGGCCCAGTTTGCAATTTCTGCGGAAGATGAACAGGAATAGCGAGAACCAATGAGAGACTAGCTGGAGGTGTCTGGACGGGCAAATTTAACTCTCATTTCCCACCAGGAAGAGGAATTAACCAAAGGCTCAGCGTGCCGTGCTGGAACCAGATTAGGGCCTGAAGCCATCCTGCGGTGTTACGGCCAGCTCACAAGAAAGCGAGTTGAAGAAAGGAGCTCAGGGGCACTGTAATTCACAAACCTGCCGAGTTATAAATGACAGCTATCGTCCAAAAATATACTGAAGTAAGGCTGCCAAGGGGACTTGAACGCGGGGCAGAATTGCAGGAAACCGATTTCAGGAGGTAGACTGGAATTGCATTGAAAGCATAGGAAAAGAGGCAGAACGTCCACAATGATGCACTTGGCCAAAAAGTGCGTATGCGTTTTTTCCTGAATATATTCAGGAAAAAACGCATACGCACTTTTTGGCCAACCAAGCAAGCTTGCGAAGGAAATCTGCACTACAATGAAGTCTCACTTCCCCCCGGTCAAAAGGGCCATCTGAAAAAAGTGTAAAATCCAGAAAGGCAGGACAGGCCATGGAGAACTGGGAGCCTTGTTATGCTGATGGGCGGGATGTAAATTGCCAACAGACACTCAGGAGAAGTGTATGGTGTTTCCTGAAACATCTAAAAAACAAAGCAACAGAGCCTAGGGCACTTCCACTTATGGTCCTATAGCTTAGGGAAATTAAAATCAAAAAGACACAGCCACCCCAAAGTTTGGGATGCCTCTGTTTACAAGAACCTCGTTTTCGGTACAAGTTCAATATCACAGAAAGTGAAAAATGGATAAAGAACTTGTGGTACTTATGTACAATGCAGTATCACTCAGCAATGAAATCTATGTCATCAGGCCCATAGCAGCATAATGAGTGGATTCAGGTATGATGATTCTAACTGAAATAAGTCACACAGAAAAAGAAACATCATAAGATATCACTAATACACGGATGTAAACTTGGCTACACAGGAACTGAATTCCAAAACAGAACAGGGTCTCAAATTTAGAAAACCAACTTATGCTTGCTTAAGGGGAAAGGTGAGTTGGGGTGCTGCATAAAACCAGAGATTGAAATGAGCACAGATAAAGTTCCTTAAGCCAAATATGGAATAGACAAGAGCTACTCCTTGCTCAACGAAATGGACTCAACACCCCATATTAAACGCCTAAGAATGTACCTGACTAGTAAGTATCTTAAAACCTATGGATTGCTATGTCTCCAAAAGAGAATCAAGCATGTGTACAGGGGCATAAACGCAGCAGTGATAGGATTGGAGAGGTTCGGTGAGCAAATGAAGACCCTTTGAAGTCATATTGCATTGTACCCATTACACGGGTCTCAACTCTCCAGGTTTAAGGTATTCTTCCTTCAGCTAAAACATGCATGTGGAACCCAGAGTATGATCAACCGTGTGAACGGGATACGTGTTCAAATATGTCTCAGTTTTCCTCCCCTGGTACTCGGGTGCAACATTCCAGATGCTTTACTAACACTCTCCACACTTGGATAGTCAGCGCCTTTAAACTCCTGTTTGGCCCAGTTTGCAATTTCTGCGGAAGATGAACAGGAATAGGGAGAACCAAAGAGAGACTAGCTGGAGGTGTCTGGACGGGCAAATTTAACTCTCATTTCCCACCAGGAAGAGGAAATAACCAAAGGCTCAGCGTGCCGTGCCGCAACCAGATTAGGGCCTGAAGCCATCCTGCGGTGTTGCGGCCAGCTCACAAGAAAGCGAGTTGAAGAAAGGAGCTCAGGGGCACTGTAATTCACAAACCTGCAGAGTTATAAATGACAGCTATCGTCCAAAAATATACTGAAGTAAGGCTGCCAAGAGGACTTGAAAGCGGGGCAGAATTGCAGGAAACCGATTTCAGGAGGTAGACTGGAATTGCATTGAAAGCATAGGAAAAGAGGCAGAACGTCCACAATGATGCACTTGGCCAAAAAGGGCGTATGCGTTTTTTCCTGAATATATTCAGGAAAAAACGCATACGCCCTTTTTGGCCAACCAAGCAAGCTTGCAAAGGAAATCTGCACTACAATGAAGTCTCACTTCCCCCCGGTCAAAAGGGCCATCTGAAAAAAGTGTAAAATCCAGAAAGGCAGGACAGGCCATGGAGAACTGGGAGCCTTGTTATGCTGATGGGCGGGATGTAAATTGCCAACAGACACTCGGGAGAAGTGTATGGTGTTTCCTGAAACATCTAAAAAACAAAGCAACAGAGCCTAGGGCACTTCCACTTATGGTCCTATAGCTTAGGGAAATTAAAATCAAAAAGACACAGCCACCCCAAAGTTTGGGACGCCTCTGTTTACAAGAACCTCGTTTACAGTACAAGTTCAACATCGCAGAAAGTGAAAAATGGATAAAGAAGTTGTGGTATTTACTTACAAAGCAATATCACTCAGCAATGAAATCTATGTCATCAAGCCCTTAGCAGCACAATGAGTGGATTCAGGTATGATGATTCTAACTGAAATAAGTCACACAGAAAAAGAAACATCATAAGATATCACTAATACACGGAATGTAAACTTGGCTACACAGGAACTGAATTACAAAACAGAACAGGGTCTCAAATTTAGAAAACCAACTTATGCTTGCTTAAGGGGGAAGGTGAATTGAGGTGCTGCATAAAAGCAGAGTTTGAAATTAGCACAGATACCGTTCCATAAGCCAAATATGTAATAGACAAGACCTACCCCTTGCTCAACGAAATGGATTCAACAATGAGGTATCACCTCACACCTGGTAGAATAGGCATCATAGAAAATCTACAAACAGAAAATGCTGGAAAGGGTGTGGAGAAAAGGAACCCTCTTCCACTATTGTTGGGAATATAAATTGATACAGTCATTATGGAGAACAATATGGAATTTCTTAAGAAACTGACAATAGAATTACCATATGATACAGCAATCCCAGTACTGGACATATACCCAGACAAAACCATAAATCAAAAAGAGTCATTCACCGCAATGTTCATTGCATCACTATTTACAATATCGAGGTAATGGAAGCAACCTAAATGCCCACAGACAGACGAATGCATAAAGCTGTGGTACTTATATAAAATGGAATATTACTAAGCCATGAAAAGGAATGAAATTGGGTCATTTGTAGAGACGTCGATGGATCTAGAGACTGTCATACAGAGTGAAGTAAGTCAGAAAGAGAAAAACAAATCTTGTATATTCATGCATATATGTGGAACCTAGAAAAACTGTACAGATTAACCATTTTGCAAGGCATAAATAGAGCAACAGATGTAGACAACAAACGTATGGACAACAAGGGGGGAAAGCTGTTGGGGGGGTGGTGGTGGCAGGAGTTGAGAGACTGGGATTGGCATGTATACATTTATATGTATAAAATAGATAACCAATAAGAACCTGCTGTATAAAAATATAAAATAAAATTCAAAATTAAAAAGAAATAAAATTTAAAAAATAAAACAGAAAAAACAATTATTCCCTGCACATACATGTATTTCTATGAATAAATTATTTCCATGCTTATATCTGTAAATACAAAAAAGAGGAATAAAATCTACCTTGAACCAAAAACGAAAAAGAGAAAAAAACACAGAACCCACCAGTTACACAGAGGAAAACCGTATCAGGGCACTTGCTCCAGTTGTAAACAATTCTGAAGTTGGTCAGTGGTGGGGAATCGTCTCCCATTCAGCCAGCAGCCCCCATGCAACAAACGTCCTCATTGCAAAGCTGGGGCACCGTGCCGAGGCATCTGTGAGTAAACGTGAGCTGAGCCCCAGGCCAGTTGCTGCTGAACTATTCCCACCCGTCCCAGGTAAAACACCTGAATATATACAAGGACTTGAAAGCCTAGAGGAAGGGCCATAGAGCCACACGAGTGACAGCATGCCGGCCGACTTGGTGCCTGCAGGCCAGCCAGGATGGTCCTGGCCCTGGGTGCTCTTCTGGAAGATTTCCATTTCCCTGCCTGAGATACCCGTCCTGTCCCTGCCCCCACTGCTTTTTTCCTTCCTCACCTCTGCCCAGGGAGAAATTCCAGCAGCAGGTATGGGTGACACATCCTCTTCTTTAGCAGGTGGCAGCCTGGCAACTGCTGCAGAAAGTCCAGCAGAGCCCCACTCACACTGGGCCACCCACAAAGCCGTGGCCTCTCACTCCCTCCCACCAGCCCAGCCCCGAGACTGCTGACAGGGCAGAGAAAATGGCGTCAGGCACGGCTGCAGGGGCTCTTGCTGCCTGGAGTGGTATTTGTATTGATCTCAACCCAGGCACACCTGGGGAGGGCTGGCCGGCACGGTAAGGCTGCCCAGGTCAGCCAATCATCACCCCTCAGGGGCTCACAGTTGCAGAAAATGGAACTTGCTGAACCGGCCAGGTCCAAGGAACAGGTGTGGGCTCCTGAGAGTCAGGATAGACAAGGGGCTGCAGCTTTGGCTTGTTTTCTAATCATTTTATCTGGCCCATGAGCGGGAGACAACTTCAAGAAAACCCTCTCCTAATGAGAGGAACCCAGGAGTCAGGGAGAGGAGGGGTGGGTGGTGGTTGGAGACAGAGGCCTGGTGCCCCGGGTGCAGTGGAAGTCTCTGGAAGACCAGGTGGAGGGAGGCCTCACGGAGTGATGCCCAGGGTCACAGACCTGTCGCAGCTGCTGTTTGTTAGTTCAAGTCCTGCTCTGAGGTGCTCTGTGTCAGCTCTGAGCGACAGGTGAGCTGGGGTGCTCTGCAATGAGGGCTATGTGCACGGTTCCTGTGTGCCCAGCCCTGCCACGGTACCTGCAAGGGTAGCTCTGTATCCTGGGAGGGGCCTGACCACGAGAGCCCCGTGGGCTGGGGTGGGGGTGGGGTACCTGCCCAGGTGAGCTCCATATTCTGGGATTGGTCTGACCACGAGAGCCCCATGGGCTGCTGGGGACCTGGTAAAGGATGTCAGGACAGTCAGTGAAGCCACCGAGGATATACCTCCAGTTGCTCCTAATTCCTACACCCTGCTGGTCATTCTACCAACCACCAGGACATGGTATTCTGTATTAGTCTTCAATGATGCCTTCTTTTGTATTCCATTAGTCCCAGAGTCACAAGAAATTTTGGCTTGTGAGTGGCAGGACTCAACATACAACTAAAACAATACTTCCGGGCCGTCTGGCCCCAAGGGTGCAAAAATTCCCACACCATCTTTGGGGAAAGCTTAGCTAAAGACCTAAAAGTTCTACCTCTGGAAAAGGAAACCCTCCTTCAATATGCAGACGACATTCTGATCGCCAGCCCTACTAAGGAGGCCTCTGAACTACCAAGCCAATAAAGGATAGAAGTTGTCCAAGAAAAAGCTCAAATATCACAGACTGCGGTGACCTGCCTGGGCTTCATTCTCACAGAAGGTCAGAGAAGCCCATCCCAGGAAAGGGAAGAAACCATTTTCAGCCTTACCCCTTTCTAAAACTAGAAGACAGCTTAGGGGTTCCTGGGGAGGCCAGGGTTTGCTGCTTCTGGATCCCTAACTACAGTCTACTAGCTGGGCCTCTATATGAAACACTGAAAGGAAAAGATGATGATCCTTTTGAATAGAATCCAGAAGTGGCCTTTCAAGAATGGAAAGAGCAGTCAATTCAGACCCTTGCCCTGGAACTCCCTAATTTAGCTAAACCCTTTGACCTTTACATTCCCGGTGAAAGGTGAATCGCCATTGGAGAATTAGTGCAAAAACTGGGACCACTTGAAATGGAACAATGCAAGAATGCCATCCAGGTAGGATAAACTACGGTCACCAAGGGGCTTGGCCCACTGCCACATCTGGCCAAGATACTGGCGGTATCTAAAAACCTGGAAATCAGCAGCCCAAAAGGCCACCTCCCTCCTAAGGGAAAAGGACCCCACGTGGTGATCCTAACCACAAACCATGCCCTGAAGTTGCAGGGTTCGTTCCGTGGGCACACCGACCTCGAGTGAGGAGGCCCTCCAACTCCAACATCCAGAGAGATAACCGGGGGCAACAGGGCACCATGACGACTCGTGTGAACATCACTTGACCTGGAGTTTCTCTCATAAAACAACAAGGGTGTGTCCCAAAAGAGTAGACTACTGCTTGCAGGACTTACTGCACCCAGAGGGGAGCTAATAATCTTGGCGGGGGAACAGTATACCACACTGTCACCATAGAAAAGCCTACAGACACCGTGATGATGGTGGCCAATAAGACCGGCTGGACTCCTGTTTACTTCAAAAGGCTGTTGACTCAGTAGCCGTCATGGTCCTTGATCACCACTGACCCTGGACTGTCTGGGAGTTGAGCGGGCAGGGCTCTGACACCTGGTGCTGTTTGTACGTTAATTCAGGGGCCTAATTGAAGAAAGCGCAGACTACTGGTCAGAGCATCTAGGCTGGCAGAAACGGTCAGCCTAAGGTGGCCGAACAAATGTGGGGCGGGGTGAAACCGGCCCCCACAGCGTCTCTGCACATCTCTTTCCTGGACCCTTAAAGGTCATTAGAATCTATAACACTTCCAATGCTGGTGCTCAGGTGGACGAGCAGGGAGGCAGGGGTCCTGGGGACAATCAACGTCACCGGGAGGCTGCTGGGGACAAGCTCTGACCCTCGCCCCAGGGTATGAGGGCTCCCAACTCAGCACTCAGCAGTTACAGAAGAAGGGTCTGCACCCTCAGCACTCCAAGAATGAGGAACGGGACAAAAGGCAGAGGAGGGGTTTGTCCCCAGCAAAGCCCATTAAAAATCCCTGGGAGATAAAAATAGAATCTGGGCAATAAAGTCAAGTCTAACCTTTTTTATCCTTTGTGCTTTGTCTAATTTCACGTGCTCCTAGGGTCCCGCATGCAGAGGTTCCACACCCGGCACTTCAGACCAGATTTCCTAGTGCAGAATGGCTGGGTCGACACCTCAGCTCCTGGGGCCCAGTGCAGATTCCACGATATAGAGCCTGAGCTACAGCCAACCCGGCCCTCGAGAGCTCCGCCGCCTCCCTCCCTCCCACTGACTCTGACAGGATCTCTACACAGCAGCCCAGCCCACAGCCCACGGGGTAGTGCATGCTCTCACCTCTCCATTCTCTGATCAAAATATAAAGTTTCCTTTGCTTGTGAACCAAACTCAGTCTCGATCTGTTGGCCCCAATGACACTGGGCAGGGGGACACTTGTTGGGGTCCACTCTGGAGGATCAGTAACAGAAATTGAGACTATTGTAACCTCAATGAACAGATGTGTGAGCCAAACTGTAGTTAACATAGAACAGTGTATAAGGCTCGGGTAAAATAAGATGTTTTTAACACTTCCATTTGATATTTCCATCACTTTTTATAAGCAAGTTCAGTGAAAAGGTTTGTCTTATTTGTCAGGTCAATATTAGAGAAACGAAGTGATTTCTTTCCAAGGATGTACATCTAATAATCTTGGTTAAACTGTCAATCTTGTTTTAAATGCTTTTCCATTGAAAATGATACCTCTCTTTCAGCTCCCCCATTTCTGAGAAGTATAAAATCTTATAATTTATTATTACCAAAGGGGAAAGGTGGGAGGAGGGATAAATTAACAGTTTGGGATTAACACATACACACTGCTATGTATAAAATAGATCATCAACAAGGAACTACTGTATAGCACAGGGAACTACACTCAACATTTTGCAATAACCTATAAGGGGAAATAATCTGAAAAAGAATAGATATTTTTATTGACATCATCTATCAATGATAGTTAAAGTGTAGCCTAAGGGAAGCTGGTGGTGAGTGCTTCTGACCCTGAAGACTTCAATCATCTAAAGTTTGGACTCTGCCTACTTCCCAAGGCCCTTAATGAACATATGTGTAGCCGTAGCTTAAAAACTTCCCCAGTTTGGGTTTCGGGGAGACACTGATTTTGAAAAAGCCCTGGTGTTCTCCTTACATGAATGGGACTCTTCCTACTGCTAAAACATGTCTGTCACACCCAGAGGATGGTATACCGTCTGATCGGGAAGAGTTTGGAAAAGGCATCTCATCTCCTCATCTCCTGGTGCTCGGGTTCACCCCTCCAGCGTCTTTACTAACAGTCTCCCCACTTGGAGATGTCAACACTGTCAACATCCTGTTGCGTACAGTTTGGAATTTGTCCAGAGGATGAAGCGGAAGGATGAGGAACAATGAGAGACAAGTCCTAGGTGTTCAGACAGGCACATGTCACTCTAATTTCCAATCAGGAAGACGAATTGACCAAAGGCTAGGGTTGCCCATGGAAACAGTATAGGGCTTGAGGAAATCCCGCTGCTCTGTGGCCAGTTCCCATAAACACAAGTTGAACAATGGAACTCAGGGGCAGTAAAATTCACAAAACTGCAGAGTTGAAAATATCCATCACTGAAAAATGTCTTGAGGAAAGTCAGAGAAAAGGACTTGTAAGCAAGGGAGAATGGCAGGAAAGGGATTTGAGGAGGTAGAAAGGACTCGCCATTAAGCACAAGAAAAGGAGCTGAACATTGCCAACATTGCAGTTGGCCAAAAAGGGTGTATGCGTTTTTTTCTGTATATATTCAAGAAAAGGGCATACACTTTTTTAGCCAACCAAACAGGTGGGCACTGGAAGTCAATACTACAAAAGATATCACTTCGCATCAGTCAGAAGAGCCATCCTCATAAAGCGTAAACAACAGAAATGCAGGACAGGGCAACGAGAAGAGGGAGCCCTGTGAGACTTATAGTGGAAATGTATATTGCCAACGGCCATTCTGGAGAAGTGTATTGTGTTTACTAAAGCATCTAAAAAATGAGCTACAGAGCATAGGGCACTTGCACTCATGGGCGTATATCTTGGGAAAAACAAAAATCGAGAGGACACAGGCACCCCAATGTTTACCCCCTCTCTGTTTAAAAGATCCTCAACTAGGATATAACTTAAATGTCTCTGGAGGGAAAAAATGGATAGAGATGTGGTACTTAGGTAGAGTGGAATATTATTCAGCCTGGAAATCAATGAAATATGGCCAGTTGTAACAACTCCGGAGGAGTTACGTATGATCATTCTAAGTGACAGAATTCAAAAAGAAAAAGACACATATCATAAGATATCACTTAAAGGTGGAATCCAAAATGGCTACACATGAAATAAATTACAAAACAGAAACATAGTCAAATATGTAGAAAACACGCATAAGGCTGCTAAACGGGAAAGGTGGGGAGGGGTGAGGCATCATCCAGGAGGTTGAAATTAGCAAAGATACCATTCCAAATACCAAACTGATAATCAACAAGGCCTACACGGTAGCTAAAAGAACTGCACTCAGCACACTCAAGTCACCGGAAAAGAATATATACGACTGGTAAGAATCTGAAAAAGAATTTATTGATGTCTCTCTGTACGTGAATCAAGTGGATGTACAGCAGCAAGAAACAGAGCTTTGAAAATCAGCTGTAACCAATATAGTAATAAATTGAAAAAAATAAACGACAGAGAGACAGAGAAAACCTCTTACAACTTTTCCTCAGGGACGGTGATGCAACATGGATTGAACACATCTAGACCCACAGCAGGATGAGACATAAGGCTGGAAACTGTTTGCGCTAAGAGAAATGTGAGGTTGGGTGAGGAAATGCACACCCTTTAAAGTAATACTACCTGGTACCCATTCAATGGGTCCCAAATCTGCAGGTTCAAGGGATCTTCCTACAGCTAAAACATGCATGGAAAACCCAGAGGACTGTACACCATGTGATCGGGAGATGTGTCTAAAATGCAGCTCATTTATCCTCTCCTGGTGCTCCTGTTCACCATTCCAGCCATGTTACTTAGAATCTCCCCACTTGGAGAATCAGCACATTTAAACTTCTGTTTCACACATTTTGAAAATTGTGAGGAGGATGAACGGGAAGAGGGGGAACCAATGAGAGAATAGTTGTAGGGGTTTGGACGGGCACATATCACTCTAATTTCCCATTAAGAATAAGAATTAATGAAAGGCTCAGCCTGCCTCGCCAGGGCCAAAATAGGGCCTGAAGCAATCCTGCGGGTTTGAGGCCAGCTCACAAAAGAGCAACTTAAAAAATGGAGCTCAGGGTCACTGCAATTCACAAACCTGCAGAGTTATAAATGAAAACTAACGTCCAAAAATATGTTGAGGTAAGGCAAAGAAGAGGATCTGAATGCAAGACAGAATTGCAAGAAACAGATTTCAAGAGATAGATTGGACTCGTCTTTAATGCACATGAAAAGCGGCAGAATTTCGACAATGATGCAGTTGGCCCAAAAGGGCGTATGCGTTTTTTCCTGATTATATCCAGGAAAAAACGCATACGCACTTTATGGGCAACGAAGCAAGCAAGCAATGCAAATGTGCACAACAAAGAAGTCTCACTTCCCACCAGTCAAAAGGGCCATCCCAAAAATTGTAAAAACCAGAAATGCAGGACAGGCCATGGAGAACAGGGAGCCTTTATACGCTGATGGGCAGTGTGTGAACTGCCGAGAGCCACTCTGGAGAAGTGTATGGTGGTTCCTAAATCATCTAAAAAACAGAGCTACAGAGCATAGGACACTTCCAATCATGGGAGTATATCTAGGGAAGTCTAAAAATCAACAAGACACAAGCACACCACAGTTTAGGGCTACTCTGTTTACAAGAACCTCAACTTCAGTACACCTTAAATATCCCAGGAAAGAGAACAATGGATAAAGAAGATGTGGTACTTATGTACAATGGAATATCTCTTCACCATGAAATCAATGTAATAAGGCTAGTAGAAGGATAAAGAGTGGATTTAGGTCCGATAATACTACTTGAAATAAGTCAAACAGAAAAAGAAACATATCATAAGATATCACTTATAGAGGGAGGGTAAATATGGCTGCACAAGAAATGAATTACAGAACAGAACAGTGTCTCACATTTAGAAAACACACTTATGTCAGCTTAAGGGGAAAGGAGAGGTGGGGTGATGCATAAAACCAGAGTTTGAAATTAGCACAGATACCGTTCAATAAACCAAATAGGTATTAGACAAGATCTACACCTTGCTCAATGAACTGGCCTCAACACACCCTATACACCGCAGAGAAATATATCTGAGTAATAAGAATCTTAAAACCCATGTATTGATATATCTCCATAAGGGAATCAAGTGTGTGCAGAGCGGCACAAACACAGCAGTGAAAATGAGCTAAACCCCATTATAGAAATAAATTTTAAAAACAAAACGCTGAAACAATGAAAGAGAGAAAAATTCTTACAAAATTCGCTCAGGGGCTGTGATGCAACCTGGATTGACCACATATAAACCCACAGCTGGATAAGACATAAGGCTGGACACTTGGGGCTGAGAGGATTGGTGAGCTTTGGTGAGCAACTGCCGAAAGTTTAATGCAATACTTCATGCTACTCAGTCCATGGGTCCCAACACTCCAGGTTGAAGGGAATCTTCCTACAGCTAAACCATGCTTGGGAAACCCAGCGACTGGTATACCATATGATCGGGAAAGGTTTCTAAAACGCACCACATTTTTCCTCTCCTGGGGCTCCAGATCGACATTCCAGCCACTTTACTAACAACATCCCCACATGGAGAGTCAATGCCTTTAAGTTCTGGTATCGCACAGTCTGCAGTTAGTGCAGAGGATGAACGGGAATAGGGGGAACCAGTGAGAAACTAGCTGTAGCGGTTTCAATGGGCACATGTAACTCTAATGTCACATCAGTAAGAAGAATTAACCAAAGGCACAGCAAGGTGCCCCAGAAGAAAAATAGGGCTTCAAGAAAACCTGTGGTTATGGGGCAAGACCACAAAAATAAGAGCTGAAAAGTGGGGCTAAGGGCCACTGCAATTCAAAAACCTGCAGAGTTATAAAGGCCAACTATTTTCAAAAAATATATTGAAGTAATGCTATGAAGAGACATTGAAAGCAAGGCAGAATTGCAGGAAACCGATTTCAGGAGGTAGACTGGAATTGCACTGAAAACATATGAAGAGAGTCAGAACCTCGACAATGATGCACTTGGCCAAAAAGGGTGTATGTGTTTTTTCCTGAATATATTCAGGAAAAAACGCATACGCACTTTTTGGCCAACCAAGCAAGCTTGCAACGGAAATCTGCATTACAATGAAGTCTCACTTCCACCTGGTCAAAAGGGCCATCTGAAAAAACTGTAAAATCCATAAAGGCACGACAGGCCATTGAGAACTGGGAGCCTTCTTATGCTGATGGGCGGGATGTAAATTGCCAACAGCCACTCTAAAGAAGTGTATGGTGTTTCCTGAAACAACTAAAAAACAAAGCAACAGAGCCTAGGGCACTTCCACTTATGGTCCTATAGATTAGGGAAATTAAAATTAAAAAGACACAGCCACCCCAAAGTTTAGGACGGCTCTGTTTATGAGAACCTCATTTACGGTACAAGTTCAATATCGCAGAAAGTGAAAAATGGATAAAGAAGTTGTGGTACTTACGTACAATGCAGTATCACTCAGCAATGAAATCTATGTCATCAGGCCCGTAGCAGCATAATGAGTGGATTCAGGTACGATGATTCTAACTGAAATAAGTCACACAGAAAAAGAAACATCATAAGATATCACTAATACACGGAATGTAAACTTGGCTACACAGGAACTGAATTCCAAAACAGAACAGGGTCTCAAATTTAGAAAAGCAACTTATGCTTGCTTAAGGGGAAAGGTGAGTTGGGGTGCTACATAAAACCAGAGATTGAAATGAGCACAGATAAAGTTCCTTAAGCCAAATATGGTATAGACAAGAGCTACTCCTTGCTCAACGAAATGGACTCAACACCCCATATTAAACGCCTAAGAATGTACCTGACTAGTAAGTATCTTAAAACCTATGGATTGCTATGTCTCCAAAAGAGAATCAAGCGTGTGTACGGGGGCATAAATGCAGCAGTGATAGGATTGGAGAGGTTCAGTGAGCAAATGAAGACCCTTTGAAGTCATATTGCATGGTACCCATTACACGGGTCTCAACCCTCCAGGTTTAAGGTATTGTTGCTTCAGCTAAAACATGCATGTGGAACCCAGAGTATGATCAATCGTGTGATCGGGAGACGTGTTCAAATATGTCTCAGTTTTCGTACCCTGGTACTCGGGTGCAACATTCCAGACGCTTTACTAACACTCTCCCGACTTGGAGAGTCAGTCCCTTTAAACTCCTGTTTGGCCCAGTTTGCAATTTCTGCGGAAGATGAACAGGAATAGCGAGAACCAATGAGAGACTAGCTGGAGGTGTCTGGACGGGCAAATTTAACTCTCATTTCCCACCAGGAAGAGGAATTAAACAAAGGCTCAGCGTGCCGTGCCAGAACCAGATTAGGGCCTGAAGCCATCCTGCAGTGTTGCGGCCAGCTCACAAGAAAGCGAGTTGAAGAAAGGAGCTCAGGGGCACTGTAATTCACAAACCTGCAGAGTTATAAATGACAGCTATCGTCCAAAAGTATACTGAAGTAAGGCTGCCAAGAGGATTTGAAAGCGGGGCAGAATTGCAGGAAACCGATTTCAGGAGGTAGACTGGAATTGCATTGAAAGCATAGGAAAAGAGGCAGAACGTCCACAATGATGCACTTGGCCAAAAAGGGCATATGCGTTTTTTCCTGAATATATTCAGGAAAAAACGCATACGCCCTTTTGGCCAACCAAGCAAGCTTGCAAAGGAAATCTGCACTACAATGAAGTCTCACTTCCCCCCGGTCAAAAGGGCCATCTGAAAAAAGTGTAAAATCCAGAAAGACACCACAGGCCATGGAGAACTGGGAGCCTTGTTATGCTGATGGGCGGGATGTAAATTGCCAACAGCCGCTCTGTAGAAGTGTACGGTGTTTCCTGAAACATCTAAAAAACAAAGCAACAGAGCCTAGGGCACTTCCACTTATGGTCCTATAGCTTAGGGAAATGAAAATCAAAAAGACACAGCCACCCCAAAGTTTGGGACGCCTCTGTTTACAAGAACCTCGTTTACAGTGCAAGTTCAATATCACAGAAAGTGAAAAATGGATAAAGAAGTTGTGGTATTTACTTACAAAGCAATATCACTCAGCAATGAAATCTATGTCATCAGGCCCTTAGCAGCACAATGAGTGGATTCAGGTATGATGATTCTAACTGAAATAAGTCACACAGAAAAAGAAACATCATAAGATATCAGTAATACACGGAATGTAAACTTGGCTACACAGGAACTGAATTACAGAACAGAACAGGGTCTCAAATTTAGAAAACAAACTTATGCTTGCTTAAGGGGAAAGGTGAGTTGGGGTGCTGCATAAAACCAGAGATTGAAATGAGCACAGATAAAGTTCCTTAAGCCAAATATGGAATAGACAAGAGCTACTCCTTGCTCAACGAAATGGACTCAACATCCCATATTAAACGCCTAAGAATGTACCTGACTAGTAAGTATCTTAAAACCTGTGGATTGCTATGTCTCCAAAAGAGAATCACGCGTGTGTACAGGGGCATAAACGCAGCAGTGATAGGATTGGAGAGGTTCGGTGAGCAAATGAAGACCCTTTGAAGTCATATTGCATGGTACCCGTTCCACGGGTCTCAACTCTCCATGTTTAAGGTATTCTTCCTTAGGCTAAAACATGCATGTGGAACCCAGAGTATGATCAACCGTGTGAACGGGAGACGTGTTCAAATATGTCTCAGTTTTCCTCCCCTGGTACTCAGGTGCAACATTCCAGACGCTTTACTAACACTCTCCCCACTTGGAGAGTCAGCGCCTTTAACCTCCTGTTTGGCCCAGTTTGCAATTTCTGCGGAAGATGAACAGGAATAGGGAGAACCAATGAGACACTACCTGGAGGTGTCTGGACGGGCAAATTTAACTCTCATTTCCCACCAGGAAGAGGAAATAACCAAAGGCTCATCGTGCCGTGCCGGAACCAGATTAGGGCCTGAAGCCATCCTGCGGTGTTGCGGCCAGCTCAAAAGAAAGCCAGTTGAAGAAAGGAGCTCAGGGGCACTGTAATTCACAAACCTGCAGAGTTATAAATGACAGCTATCGTCCAAAAATATACTGAAGTAAGGCTGCCAAGAGGACTTGAAAGCGGGGCAGAATTGCAGGAAACTGATTTCAGGAGGTAGACTGGAATTGCATTGAAAGCATAGGAAAAGAGGCAGAACGTCCACAATGATGCACTTGGCCAAAAAGGGCGTATGCGTTTTTTCCTGAATATATTCAGGAAAAAACGCATACGCCCTTTTTGGCCAACCAAGCAAGCTTGCAAAGGAAATCTGCACTACAATGAAGTCTCACTTCCCCCCGGTCAAAAGGGCCATCTGAAAAAAGTGTAAAATCCAGAAAGGCAGGACAGGCCATGGAGAACTGGGAGCCTTGTTATGCTGATGGGTGGGATGTAAATTGCCAACAGACACTCGGGAGAAGTGTATGGTGTTTCCTGAAACATCTAAAAAACAAAGCAACAGAGCCCAGGGCACTTCCACTTATGGTCCTATAGCTTAGGGAAATTAAAATCAAAAAGACACAGCCACCCCAAAGTTTTGGACGCCTCTGTTTACAAGAACCTCGTTTACCGTACAAGTTCAATATCACAGAAAGTGAAAAATGGATAAAGAACTTGTGGTACTTACGTACAATGCAGTATCACTCAGCAATGAAATCTATGTCATCAGGCCCGTAGCAGCATAATGAGTGGATTCAGGTACGATGATTCTAACTGAAATAAGTCACACAGAAAAAGAAACATCATTAGATATCAGTAATACAAGGAATGTAAACTTGGCTACACAGGAACTGAATTACAGAGCAGAACATGGTCTCAAATTTAGAAAACCAACTTATGCTTGCTTAAGGGGAAAGGTGAGTTGGGGTGCTGCATAAAACCAGAGATCGAAATGAGCACAGATAAAGTTCCTTAAGCCAAATATGGAATAGACAAGAGCTACTCCTTGCTCAACGAAATGGACTCAACACCCCATATTAAACGCCTAAGAATGTACCTGACTAGTAAGTATCTTAAAACCTATGGATTGCTATGTCTCCGAAAGAGAATCAAGCATGTGTACAGGGGCATAAACGCAGCAGTGATAGGATTGGAGAGGTTCGGTGAGCAAATGAAGACCCTTTGAAGTCATATTGCACGGTACCCATTCCACGGGTTTCAACTACCCAGGTTTAAGTTATTCATCTTTCAGCTAAAACATGCATGTGGAACCCTGTGTATGATCAACCATGTGATCGGGAGACGTGTTCAAATATGTCTCAGTTTTCCTCCCCTGGTACTCGGGTGCAACATTCCAGATGCTTTACTAACACTCTCCCCAGTTGGAGAGTCAGCGCCTTTAACCTCCTGTTTGGCCCAGTTTGCAATTTCTGCGGAAGATGAACAGGAATAGGGAGAACCAATGAGAGACTAGCTGGAGGTGTCTGGACGGGCAAATTTAACCCTCATTTCCCACCAGGAAGAGCAAATAAGCAAAGGCTCAGCGTGCCGTGCCAGAACCAGATTAGGGCCTGAAGCCATCCTGCGGTGTTGCGGCCAGCTCAAAAGAAAGCGAGTTGAAGAAAGGAGTTCAGGGGCACTGTAATTCACAAACCTGCAGAGTTATAAATGACAGCTATCGTCCAAAAATATACTGAAGTAAGGCTGCCAAGAGGACTTGAAAGCGGGGCAGAATTGCATTAAACCGATTTCAGGAGGTAGACTGGAATTGCATTGAAAGCATAGGAAAAGAGGCAGAACGTCCACAATGATGCACTTGGCCAAAATGGGCGTATGCGTTTTTTCCTGAATATATTCAGGAAAAAACGCATACGCCCTTTTTGGCCAACCAAGCAAGCTTGCAAAGGAAATCTGCACTACAATGAAGTCTCACTTCCCCCCGGTCAAAAGGGCCATCTGAAAAAAGTGTAAAATCCAGAAAGGCAGGACAGGCCATGGAGAACTGGGAGCCTTGTTATGCTGATGGGCGGGATGTAAATTGCCAACAGACACTCGGGAGAAGTGTATGGTGTTTCCTGAAACATCTAAAAAACAAAGCAACAGAGCCTAGGGCACTTCCACTTATGGTCCTGTAGCTTAGGGAAATTAAAATCAAAAAGACACATCCACCCCAAAGTTTGGGACACCTCTGTTTACAAGAACCTCGTTTACAGTACAAGTTCAACATCGCAGAAAGTGAAAAATGGATAAAGAAGTTGTGGTATTTACTTACAAAGCAATATCACTCAGCAATGAAATCTATGTCATCAGGCCCTTAGCAGCACAATGAGTGGATTCAGGTATGATGATTCTAACTGAAATAAGTCACACAGAAAAAGAAACATCATAAGATATCACTAATACATGGAATGTAAACTTCACTACATAGGAACTGAATTACAGAACAGAACACGGTCTCAAATTTAGAAAACCAACTTATGCTTGCTTAAGGGTAAAGGTGAGTTGGGGTGCTGCATAAAACCAGAGATTGAAATGAGCACAGATAAAGTTCCTTAAGCCAAATATGGAATAGACAAGAGCTACTCCTTGCTCAACAAAATGGACTCAACACCCCATATTAAACGCCTAAGAATGTACCTGACTAGTAAGTATCTTAAAACCTATGGATTGCTATGTCTCCGAAAGAGAATCAAGCGTGTGTACAGGGGCATAAACGCAGCAGTGATAGGATTGGAGAGGTTCGGTGAGCAAATGAAGACCCTTTGAAGTCATATTGCTGGTACCCGTTCCACGGGTCTCAACTCTCCATGTTTAAGGTATTCTTCCTTAGGCTAAAACATGCATGTGGAACCCAGAGTATGATCAACCGTGTGAACGGGAGACGTGTTCAAATATGTCTCAGTTTTCCTCCCCTGGTACTCAGGTGCAACATTCCAGACGCTTTACTAACACTCTCCCCACTTGGAGAGTCAGCGCCTTTAACCTCCTGTTTGGCCCAGTTTGCAATTTCTGCGGAAGATGAACAGGAATAGGGAGAACCAATGAGACACTAGCTGGAGGTGTCTGGACGGGCAAATTTAACTCTCATTTCCCACCAGGAAGAGGAAATAACCAAAGGCTCATCGTGCCGTGCTGGAACCAGATTAGGGCCTGAAGCCATCCTGCGGTGTTGCGGCCAGCTAAAAAGAAAGCCAGTTGAAGAAAGGAGCTCAGGGGCACTGTAATTCACAAACCTGCAGAGTTATAAATGACAGCTATCGTCCAAAAATATACTGAAGTAAGGCTGCCAAGAGGAATTGAAAGCGGGGCAGAATTGCAGGAAACCGATTTCAGGAGGTAGACTGGAATTGCATTGAAAGCATAGGAAAAGAGGCAGAGCGTCCACAATGATGCACTTGGCTAAAAAGGGCGTATGCGTTTTTTCCTGAATATATTCAGGAAAAAACGCATACGCCCTTTTTGGCCAACCAAGCGAACTTGCAAAGGAAATCTGCACTACAATGAAGTCTCACTTCCCCCCGGTGAAAAGGGCCATCTGAAAAAAGTGTAAAATCCAGAAAGGCAGGACAGGCCATGGAGAACTGGGAGCCTTGTTATGCTGATGGGCGGGATGTAAATTGCCAACAGACACTCGGGAGAAGTGTATGGTGTTTCCTGAAACATCTAAAAAACAAAGCAACAGAGCCTAGGGCACTTCCACTTATGGTCCTATAGCTTAGGGAAATTAAACTCAAAAAGACACAGCCACCCCAAAGTTTGGGACGCCTCTGTTTACAAGAACCTTGTTTACCGTACAAGTTCAATATCACAGAAAGTGAAAAATGGATAAAGAACTTGTGGTACTTAAGTACAATGCAGTATCACTCAGCAATGAAATCTATGTCATCAGGCCCGTAGCAGCATAATGAGTGGATTCAGGTACGATGATTCTAACTGAAATAAGTCACACAGAAAAAGAAACATCATAAGATATCACTAATACACGGAATGTAAACTTGGCTACACAGGAACTGAATTCCAAAACAGAACAGGGTCTCAAATTTAGAAAACCAACTTATGCTTGCTTAAGGGGAAAGGTGAGTTGGGGTGCTGCATAAAACCAGAGATTGAAATGAGCACAGATAAAGTTCCTTAAGCCAAATATGGAATAGACAAGAGCTACTCCTTGCTCAACGAAATGGACTCAACACCCCATATTAAATGCCTAAGAATGTACCTGACTAGTAAGTATCTTAAAACCTATGGATTGCTATGTCTCCAAAAGAGAATCAAGCGTGTGTACAGGGGCATAAAGGCAGCAGTGATAGGAATGGAGAGGTTCGGTGAGCAAATGAAGACCCTTTGAAGTCATATTGCATGGTACCCATTCCACGGGTCTCAACTCTCCAGGTTTAAGGTATTCTTCCTTCAGCTAAAACATGCATGTGGAACCCAGAGTATGATCAACCATGTGAACGGGAGACGTGTTCAAATATGTCTCAGTTTTCCTCCCCTGGTACTCGGGTGCAACATTCCAGACGCTTTACTAACACTCTCCCGACTTGGAGAGTCAGTCCCTTTAACCTCCTGTTTGGCCCAGTTTGCAATTTCTGCGGAAGATGAACAGGAATAGCGAGAACCAATGAGAGACTAGCTGGAGGTGTCTGGACGGGCAAATTGAACTCTCATTTCCCACCAGGAAGAGGAATTAACCAAAGGCTCAACGTGCCGTGCCGGAACCAGATTAGGGCCTGAAGCCATCCTGCGGTGTTGCGGGCAGGTCACAAGAAAGTGAGTTGAAGAAAGGATCTCAGGGGCACTGTAATTCACAAACCTGCAGAGTTATAAATGACAGCTATCGTCCAAAAATATACTGAAGTAAGGCTGCCAAGAGGAATTGAAAGCGGGGCAGAATTGCAGGAAACCGATTTCAGGAGGTAGACTGGAATTGCATTGAAAGCATAGGAAAAGAGGCAGAGCGTCCACAATGACGCACTTGGCCAAAAAGGGCGTATGCGTTTTTTCCTGAATATATTCAGGAAAAAACGCATACGCCCTTTTTGGCCAACCAAGCAAACTTGAAAGGAAATCTGCACTACAATGAAGTCTCACTTCCCCCCGGTCAAAAGGGCCATCTGAAAAAAGTGTAAAATCCAGAAAGGCAGGACAGGCCATGGAGAACTGGGAGCCTTGTTATGCTGATGGGCGGGATGTAAATTGCCAACAGACACTGGGGAGAAGTGTATGGTGTTTCCTGAAACATCTAAAAAACAAAGCAACAGAGCCTAGGGCACTTCCACTTATGGTCCTATAGCTTAGGGAAATTAAAATCAAAAAGACACAGCCACCCCAAAGTTTGGGACGCCTCTGTTTACAAGAATCTCGTTTACCGTACAAGTTCAATATCACAGAGGGTGAAAAATGGATAAAGAACTTGTCGTACTTATGTACAATGCAGTATCACTCAGCAATGAAATCTATGTCATCAGGCCCGTAGCAGCATAATGAGTGGATTCAGGTACGATGATTCTAACTGAAATAAGTCACACAGAAAAAGAAACATCATAAGATATCACTAATACACGGAATGTAAACTTGGCTACACAGGAACTGAATTCCAAAACAGAACAGGGTCTCAAATTTAGAAAACCAACTTATGCTTGCTTAAGGGGAAAGGTGAGTTGGGGTGCTGCATAAAACCAGAGATTGAAATGAGCACAGATAAAGTTCCTTAAGCCAAATATGGAATAGACAAGACCTACTCCTTGCTCAACGAAATGGACCCAACACCCCATATTAAACGCCTAAGAATGTACCTGACTAGTAAGTATCTTAAAACCTATGGATTGCTATGTCTCCAAAAGAGAATCAAGCGTGTGTACAGGGGCATAAACGCAGCAGTGATAGGATTGGAGAGGTTCGGTGAGCAAATGAAGACCCTTTGAAGTCATATTGCATGGTACCCATTCCATGGGTCTCAACTCTCCAGGTTTAAGGTATTCTTCCTTCCGCTAAAACATGCATGTGGAACACAGAGTATGATCAACCGTGTGAATGGGAGACGTGTTCAAATATGTCTCAGTTTTCCTCCCCTGGTACTCGGGTGCAACATTCCAGACGCTTTACTAACACTCTCCCCACTTGGAGAGTCAGTCCCTTTAACCTCCTGTTTGGCCCAGTTTGCAATTTCTGCGGAAGATGAACAGGAATAGGGAGAACCAATGAGAGACTAGCTGGAGGTGTCTGGACGGGCAAATTTAACTCTCATTTCCCACCAGGAAGAGGAAATAACCAAAGGCTCAGCGTGCCGTGCCGGAACCAGATTAGGGTCTGAAGCCATCATTCGGTGTTGCGACCAGGTCACAAGAAAGCGAGTTGAAGAAAGGAGCTCAGGGGCACTGTAATTCACAAACCTGCAGAGTTATAAATGACAGCTATCGTCCAAAAATATACTGAAGTAAGGCTGCCAAGAGGACTTGAAAGCGGGGCAGAATTGCAGGAAACCGATTTCAGGAGGGAGACTGGAATTGCACTGAAAGCATAGGAAAAGAGGCAGAACGTCCACAATGATGCACTTGGCCAACAAGGGCGTATGTGTTTTTTCCTGAATATATTCAGGAAAAAACGCATACGCCCTTTTTGGCCAACCAAGCAAGCTTGCAAAGGAAATCTGCACTACAATGAAGTCTCACTTCCCCCTGGTCAAAAGGGCCATCTGAAAAATGTGTAAAATCCAGAAAGACAGGACAGGCCATGGAGAACTGGGAGCCTTGTTATGCTGATGGGCGGGATGTAAACTGCCAACAGACACTCGGGAGAAGTGTATGGTGTTTCCTGAAACATCTAAAAAACAAAGCAACAGAGCCTAGGGCACTTCCACTTATGGTCCTATAGCTTAGGGAAATTAAAATCAAAAAGACACAGCCACCCCAAAGTTTGGGACGCCTCTGTTTACAAGAACCTCGTTTACAGTACAAGTTCAACATCGCAGAAAGTGAAAAATGGATAAAGAAGTTGTGGTATTTACTTACAAAGCAATATCACTCAGCAATGAAATTTATGTCATAAGGCCCTTAGCAGCACAATGAGTGGATTCAGGTATGATGATTCTAACTGAAATAAGTCACACAGAAAAAGAAACATCATAAGATATCAGTAATACATGGAATGTAAACTTGGCTACACAGGAACTGAATTACAGAACAGAACAGGGTCTCAAATTTAGAAAACCAACTTATGCTTGCTTAAGGGGAAAGGTGAGTTGGGGTGCTGCATAAAACCAAAGATTGAAATGAGCACAGATAAAGTTCCTTAAGCCAAATATGGAATAGACAAGAGCTACTCCTTGCTCAACGAAATGGACTCAACACCACATATTAAACGCCTAAGAATGTACCTGACTAGTAAGTATCTTAAAACCTATGGATTGCTATGTCTCAGAAAGAGAATCAAGCATGTGTACAGGGGCATAAACGCAGCAGTGATAGGATTGGAGAGAGTCGGTGAGAAATGAAGACCCTTTGAAGTCATATTGCATGGTACCCATTCCACGGGTTTCACCTACCCAGTTTTAAGGTATTCTTCCTTCAGCTAAAACATGCATGTGGAACCTAGAGTATGCTAAACCATGTGATCGGGAGACGTGTTCAAATATGTCTCAGTTTTCGTACCCTGGTGCTCGGGTGCAACATTCCAGATGCTTTACTAACACTCTCCCCACTTGGAGAGTCAGTCCCTTTAACCTCCTGTTTGGCCCAGTTTGCAATTTCTGCGGAAGATGAACAGGAATAGCGAGAACCAATGAGAGACTAGCTGGAGGTGTCTGGACGGGCAAATTTAACTCTCATTTCCCACCAGGAAAAGGAATTAACCAAAGGCTCAACGTGCCATGCCGGAACCAGATTAGGGCCTGAAGCCATCCTGCGGTGTTGCGGCCAGGTCACAAGAAAGCGAGTTGAAGAAAGGAGCTCAGGGGCACTGTAATTCACAAACCTGCAGCGTTATAAATGACAGCTATCGTCCAAAAATATACTGAAGTAAGGCTGCCAAGAGGACTTGAAAGCGGGGCAGAATTGCAGGAAACCGATTTCAGGAGGTAGACTGGAATTGCATTGAAAGCATAGGAAAAGAGGCAGAACGTCCACAATGATGCACTTGGCCAAAAAGTGCGTATGCGTTTTTTCCCGAATATATTCAGGAAAAAACGCATACGCCCTTTTTGGCCAACCAAGCAAACTTGCAAAGGAAATCTGCACTACAATGAAGTCTCACTTCCCCCCGGTCAAAAGGGCCATCTGAAAAAAGTGTAAAATCCAGAAAGGCAGGACAGGCCATGGAGAACTGGGAGCCTTGTTATGCTGATGGGCGGGATGGAAATTGCCAACAGACACTGCGGAGAAGTGTATGGTGTTTCCTGAAACATCTAAAAAACAAAGCAACAGAGCCTAGGGCACTTCCACTTATGGTCCTATAGCTTAGGGAAATTAAAATCAAAAAGACACAGCCACCCCAAAGTTTGGGACGCCTCTGTTTACAAGAACCTCATTTACCGTACAAGTTCAATATC
Organism: Delphinus delphis; assembly: GCF_949987515.2. Classification (NCBI taxonomy): domain Eukaryota; kingdom Metazoa; phylum Chordata; class Mammalia; order Artiodactyla; family Delphinidae; genus Delphinus; species Delphinus delphis. The sequence continues at coordinate 2,600,065 of NW_027192661.1, forward strand.
ACAGAAAGTGAAAAATGGATAAAGAACTTGTGGTACTTATGTACAGTGCAGTATCACTCAGCAATGAAATCTATGTCATCAGGCCCGTAGCAGCATCATGAGTGGATTCAGGTACGATGATTCTAACTGAAATAAGTCACACAGAAAAAGAAACATCATAAGATATCACTAATACACGGAATGTAAACTTGCCTACACAGGAACTGAATTCCAAAACAGAACAGGGTCTCAAATTTAGAAAACCAACTTATGCTTGCTTAAGGGGAAAGGTGAGTTGGGGTGCTGCATAAAACCAGAGATTGAAATGAGCACAGATAAAGTTCCTTAAGCCAAATATGGAATAGACAAGAGCTACTCCTTGCTCAACGAAATGGACTCAACACCCCATATTAAATGCCTAAGAATGTACCTGACTAGTAAGTATCTTAAAACCTATGGATTGCTATGTCTCCAAAAGAGAATCAAGCGTGTGTACAGGGGCATAAAGGCAGCAGTGATAGGAATGGAGAGGTTCGGTGAGCAAATGAAGACCCTTTGAAGTCATATTGCATGGTACCCATTCCACGGGTCTCAACTCTCCAGGTTTAAGTTATTCTTCCTTCAGCTAAAACATGCATGTGGAACCCAGAGTATGATCAATCGTGTGATCGGGAGACGTGTTCAAATATGTCTCAGTTTTCGTACCCTGGTACTCGGGTGCAACATTCCAGACGCTTTACTAACACTCTCCCCACTTGGAGAGTCAGTGCTTTTAACCTCCTGTTTGGCCCAGTTTGCAATTTCTGCAGAAGATGAACAGGAATACGGAGAACCAATGAGAGACTAGCTGGAGGTGTCTGGACGGGCAAATTTAACTCTCATTTCCCACCAGGAAGAGGAAATAACCAAAGGCTCAGCGTGCCGTGCCAGAACCAGATTAGGGCCTGAAGCCATCCTGCAGTGTTGCGGCCAGCTCACAAGAAAGCGAGTTGAAGAAAGGAGCTCAGGGGCACTGTAATGCACAAACCTGCAGAGTTATAAATGACAGCTATCGTCCAAAAATATACTGAAGTAAGGCTGCCAAGAGGACTTGAAAGCGGGGCAGAATTGCAGGAAACCGATTTCAGGAGGTAGACTGGAATTGCATTGAAAGCATAGGAAAAGAGGCAGAACGTCCACAATGATGCACTTGGCCAAAAAGGGCGTATGCGTTTTTTCCTGAATATATTCAGGAAAAAACGCATACGCACTTTTTGGCCAACAAAGCAAACTTGCAAAGGAAATCTGCACTACAATGAAGTCTCACTTCCCCCCGGTCAAAAGGGCCATCTGAAAAATGTGTAAAATCCAGAAACGCAGGACAGGCCATGGAGAACTGGGAGCCTTGTTATGCTGATGGGCGGGATGTAAATTGCCAACAGACACTCGGGAGAAGTGTATGGTGTTTCCTGAAACATCTAAAAAACAAAGCAACAGAGCGTAGGGCACTTCCACTTATGGTCCTATAGCTTAGGGAAATTAAAATCAAAAAGACACAGCCACCCCAATGTTTGGGACGCCTCTGTTTACAAGAACCTCGTTTACAGTACAAGTTCAACATCGCAGAAAGTGAAAAATGGATAAAGAAGTTGTGGTATTTACTTACAAAGCAATATCACTCAGCAATGAAATCTATGTCATCAGGCCCGTAGCAGCACAATGAGTGGATTCAGGTATGATGATTCTAACTGAAATAAGTCACACAGAAAAAGAAACATCATAAGATATCAGTAATACACGGAATGTAAACTTGGCTACACAGGAACTGAATTACAGAACAGAACAGGGTCTCAAATTTAGAAAACCAACTTATGCTTGCTTAAGGGGAAAGGTGAGTTGGGGTGCTGCATAAAACCAGAGATTGAAATGAGCACAGATAAAGTTCCTTAAGCCAAATACGGAATAGACAAGAGCTACTCCTTGCTCAACGAAATGGACCCAACACTGCATATTAAACGCCTAAGAATGTACCTGACTAGTAAGTATCTTAAAACCTATGGATTGCTATGTCTCTGAAAGAGAATCAAGCATGTGTACAGGGGCATAAACGCAGCAGTGATAGGATTGGAGAGGTTCGGTGAGCAAATGAAGACCCTTTGAAGTCATATTGCATGGTACCCATTCCACGGGTTTCAACTACCCAGGTTTAAAGTATTCTTCCTTCAGCTAAAACATGCATGTGGAACCTAGAGTATGATCAACCATGTGATCGGGAGATGTGTTCAAATATGTCTCAGTTTTCCTCCCCTGGTACTCGGGTGCAACATTCCAGACGCTTTACTAACACTCTCCCGACTTGGAGAGTCAGTCCCTTTAACCTCCTGTGTGGCCCAGTTTGCAATTTCTGCGGAAGATGAACAGGAATAGCGAGAACCAATGAGAGACTAGCTGGAGGTGTCTGGACGGGCAAATTGAACTCTCATTCCCCACCAGGAAGAGGAAATAACCAAAGGCTCAGCGTGCAGTGCCGGAACCAGATTAGGGCCTGAAGCCATCCTGCGGTGTTGCGGCCAGCTCACAAGAAAGCGAGTTGAAGAAAGGAGCTCAGGGGCACTGTAATTCACAAACCTGCAGAGTTATAAATGACAGCTATCGTCCAAAAATATACTGAAGTAAGGCTGCCAAGAGGACTTGAAAGCGGGGCAGAATTGCAGGAAACCGATTTCAGGAGGTAGACTGGAATTGCATTGAAAGCATAGGAAAAGAGGCAGAATGTCCACAATGATGCACTTGGCCAAAAAGGGCGTATGCGTTTTTTCCTGAATATATTCAGGAAAAAACGCATACGCCCTTTTTGGCCAACCAAGCAAGCTTGCAAAGGAAATCTGCACTACAATGAAGTCTCACTTCCCCCCGGTCAAAAGGGCCATCTGAAAAAAGTGTAAAATCCAGAAAGGCAGGACAGGCCATGGAGAACTGGGAGCCTTGTTATGCTGATGGGCGGGATGGAAATTGCCAACAGACACTCGGGAGAAGTGTATGGTGTTTCCTGAAACATCTAAAAAACAAAGCAACAGAGCCTAGGGCACTTCCACTTATGGTCCTATAGCTTAGGGAAATTAAAATCCAAAAGACACAGCCACCCCAAAGTTTGGGATGCCTCTGTTTACAAGAACCTCGTTTACCGTACAAGTTCAATATCACAGAAAGTGAAAAATGGATAAAGAACTTGTGGTACTTACGTACAATGCAGTATCACTCAGCAATGAAATCTATGTCATCAGGCCCGTAGCAGCATAATGAGTGGATTCAGGTACGATGATTCTAACTGAAATAAGTCACACAGAAAAAGAAACATCATAAGATATCACTAATACACGGAATGTAAACTTGGCTACACAGGAACTGAATTCCAAAACAGAACAGGGTCTCAAATATAGAAAACCAACTTATGCTTGCTTAAGGGGAAAGGTGAGTTGGGGTGCTGCATAAAACCAGAGATTGAAATGAGCACAGATAAAGTTCCTTAAGCCAAATATGGAATAGACAAGAGCTACTCCTTGCTCAATGAAATGGACCCAACACCCCATATTAAACGCCTAAGAATGTAACTGACTAGTAAGTATCTTAAAACCTATGGATTGCTATGTCTCCAAAAGAGAATCAAGCGTGTGTACAGGGGCATAAACGCAGCAGTGATAGGATTGGAGAGGTTCGGTGAGCAAATGAAGACCCTTTGAAGTCATATTGCATGGTACCCATTACACGGGTTTCAACTCTCCAGGTTTAAGTTATTCTTCCTTCAGCTAAAACATGCATGTGGAACCCAGAGTATGATCAACCGTGTGAACGGGAGACGTGTTCAAATATGTCTCAGTTTTCCTCCCCTGGTACTCGGGTGCAACATTCCAGACGCTTTACTAACACTCTCCCCACTTGGAGAGTCAGCACCTTTAACCTCCTGTTTGGCCCAGTTTGCAATTTCTGCGGAAGATGAACAGGAATAGGGAGAACCAATGAGAGACTAGCTGGAGGTGTCTGGACGGGCAAATTTAACTCTCATTTCCCACCAGGAAGAGGAAATAACCAAAGGCTCAGCATGCCATGCCGGAACCAGATTAGGGCCTGAAGCCATCCTGCGGTGTTGCGGCCAGCTCACAAGAAAGCGAGTTGAAGAAAGGAGCTCAGGGGCACTGTAATTCACAAACCTGCAGAGTTATAAATGACAGCTATCGTCCAAAAATATACTGAAGTAAGGCTGCCAAGAGGACTTGAAAGCGGGGCAGAATTGCAGGAAACCGATTTCAGGAGGTAGACTGGAATTGCATTGAAAACATGGGAAAAGAGGCAGAACGTCCACAATGATGCACTTGGCCAAAAAGGGCATATGCGGTTTTTCCTGAATATATTCAGGAAAAAACGCATACGCCCTTTTTGGCCAACCAAGCAAGCTTGCAAAGGAAATCTGCACTACAATGAAGTCTCACTTCCCCCCGGTCAAAAGGGCCATCTGAAAAAAGTGTAAAATCCAGAAAGGCAGGACAGGCCATGGAGAACTGGGAGCCTTGTTATGCTGATGGGCGGGATGGAAATTGCCAACAGACACTCGGGAGAAGTGTATGGTGTTTCCTGAAACATCTAAAAAACAAAGCAACAGAGCCTAGGGCACTTCCACTTATGGTCCTATAGCTTAGGGAAATTAAAATCCAAAAGACACAGCCACCCCAAAGTTTGGGACGCCTCTGTTTACAAGTACCTCGTTTACCGTACAAGTTCAATATCACAGAAAGTGAAAAATGGATAAAGAACTTGTGGTACTCACGTACAATGCAGTATCACTCAGCAATGAAATCTATGTCATCAGGCCCGTAGCAGCATAATGAGTGGATTCAGGTACGATGATTCTAACTGAAATAAGTCACACAGAAAAAGAAACATCATAAGATATCACTAATACATGGAATGTAAACTTGCCTACACAGGAACTGAATTCCAAAACAGAACAGGGTCTCAAATTTAGAAAACCAACTTATGCTTGCTTAAGGCGAAAGGTGAGTTGGGGTGCTGCATAAAACCAGAGATTGAAATGAGCACAGATAAAGTTCCTTAAGCCAAATATGGAATGGACAAGAGCTACTCCTTGCTCAACGAAATGGACTCAACACCCCATAAATAAGCGCCTAAGAATGTACCTGACTAGTAAGTATCTTAAAACCTATGGATTGCTATGTCTCCAAAAGAGAATCAAGCGTGTGTACAGGGGCATAAACGCAGCAGTGATAGGATTGGAGAGGTTCGGTGAGCAAATGAAGACCCTTTGAAGTCATATTGCATGGTACCCATTCCACGGGTCTCAACTCTCCAGGTTTAAGGTATTCTTCCTTCAGCTAAAACATGCATGTGGAACCCAGAGTATGATCAACCATGTGAATGGGAGACGTGTTCAAATATGTCTCAGTTTTCGTACCCTGGTACTCGGGTGCAACATTCCAGACGCTTTACTAACACTCTCCCCACTTGGAGAGTCAGCGCCTTTAACCTCCTGTTTGGCCCAGTTTGCAATTTCTGCGGAAGATGAACAGGAATAGGGAGAACCAATGAGAGACTAGCTGGAGGTGTCTGGACGGGCAAATTTAACTCTCATTTCCCACCAGGAAGAGGAAATAACCAAAGGCTCAGCGTGCCATGCCGGAACCAGATTAGGGCCTGAAGCCATCCTGCGGTGTTGCGGCCAGCTCACAAGAAAGCGAGTTGAAGAAAGGAGCTCAGGGGCACTGTAATTCACAAACCTGCAGAGTTATAAATGACAGCTATCGTCCAAAAATATACTGAAGTAAGGCTGCCAAGAGGACTTGAAAGCGGGGCAGAATTGCAGGAAACCGATTTCAGGAGGTAGACTGGAATTGCATTGAAAGCATAGGAAAAGAGGCAGAATGTCCACAATGATGCACTTGGCCAAAAAGGGCGTATGCGTTTTTTCCTGAATATATTCAGGAAAAAACGCATACGCCCTTTTTGGCCAACCAAGCAAGCTTGCAAAGGAAATCTGCACTACAATGAAGTCTCACTTCCCCCCGGTCAAAAGGGCCATCTGAAAAAAGTGTAAAATCCAGAAAGGCAGGACAGGCCATGGAGAACTGGGAGCCTTGTTATGCTGATGGGCGGGATGGAAATTGCCAACAGACACTCGGGAGAAGTGTATGGTGTTTCCTGAAACATCTAAAAAACAAAGCAACAGAGCCTAGGGCACTTCCACTTATGGTGCTATACCTTAGGGAAATTAAAATCCAAAAGACACAGCCACCCCAAAGTTTGGGACGCCTCTGTTTACAAGAACCTCGTTTACCGTACAAGTTCAATATCACAGAAAGTGAAAAATGGATAAAGAACTTGTGGTACTTACGTACAATGCAGTATCACTCAGCAATGAAATCTATGTCATCAGGCCCGTAGCAGCATAATGAGTGGATTCAGGTACGATGATTCTAACTGAAATAAGTCACACAGAAAAAGAAACATCATAAGATATCACTAATACACGGAATGTAAACTTGGCTACACAGGAACTGAATTCCAAAACAGAACAGGGTCTCAAATTTAGAAAACCAACTTATGCTTGCTTAAGGGGAAAGGTGAGTTGGGGTGCTGCATAAAACCAGAGATTGAAATGAGCACAGATAAAGTTCCTTAAGCCAAATATGGAATAGACAAGAGCTACTCCTTGCTCAATGAAATGGACCCAACACCCCATATTAAACGCCTAAGAATGTAACTGACTAGTAAGTATCTTAAAACCTATGGATTGCTATGTCTCCAAAAGAGAATCAAGCGTGTGTACAGGGGCATAAACGCAGCAGTGATAGGATTGGAGAGGTTCGGTGAGCAAATGAAGACCCTTTGAAGTCATATTGCATGGTACCCATTACACGGGTTTCAACTCTCCAGGTTTAAGTTATTCTTCCTTCAGCTAAAACATGCATGTGGAACCCAGAGTATGATCAACCGTGTGAACGGGAGACGTGTTCAAATATGTCTCAGTTTTCCTCCCCTGGTACTCGGGTGCAACATTCCAGACGCTTTACTAACACTCTCCCCACTTGGAGAGTCAGCACCTTTAACCTCCTGTTTGGCCCAGTTTGCAATTTCTGCGGAAGATGAACAGGAATAGGGAGAACCAATGAGAGACTAGCTGGAGGTGTCTGGACGGGCAAATTTAACTCTCATTTCCCACGAGGAAGAGGAAATAACCAAAGGCTCAGCATGCCATGCCGGAACCAGATTAGGGCCTGAAGCCATCCTGCGGTGTTGCGGCCAGCTCACAAGAAAGCGAGTTGAAGAAAGGAGCTCAGGGGCACTGTAATTCACAAACCTGCAGAGTTATAAATGACAGCTATCGTCCAAAAATATACTGAAGTAAGGCTGCCAAGAGGACTTGAAAGCGGGGCAGAATTGCAGGAAACCGATTTCAGGAGGTAGACTGGAATTGCATTGAAAACATGGGAAAAGAGGCAGAACGTCCACAATGATGCACTTGGCCAAAAAGGGCGTATGCGGTTTTTCCTGAATATATTCAGGAAAAAACGCATACGCCCTTTTTGGCCAACCAAGCAAGCTTGCAAAGGAAATCTGCACTACAATGAAGTCTCACTTCCCCCCGGTCAAAAGGGCCATCTGAAAAAAGTGTAAAATCCAGAAAGGCAGGACAGGCCATGGAGAACTGGGAGCCTTGTTATGCTGATGGGCGGGATGGAAATTGCCAACAGACACTCGGGAGAAGTGTATGGTGTTTCCTGAAACATCTAAAAAACAAAGCAACAGAGCCTAGGGCACTTCCACTTATGGTCCTATAGCTTAGGGAAATTAAAATCCAAAAGACACAGCCACCCCAAAGTTTGGGACGCCTCTGTTTACAAGTACCTCGTTTACCGTACAAGTTCAATATCACAGAAAGTGAAAAATGGATAAAGAACTTGTGGTACTCACGTACAATGCAGTATCACTCAGCAATGAAATCTATGTCATCAGGCCCGTAGCAGCATAATGAGTGGATTCAGGTACGATGATTCTAACTGAAATAAGTCACACAGAAAAAGAAACATCATAAGATATCACTAATACATGGAATGTAAACTTGCCTACACAGGAACTGAATTCCAAAACAGAACAGGGTCTCAAATTTAGAAAACCAACTTATGCTTGCTTAAGGCGAAAGGTGAGTTGGGGTGCTGCATAAAACCAGAGATTGAAATGAGCACAGATAAAGTTCCTTAAGCCAAATATGGAATGGACAAGAGCTACTCCTTGCTCAACGAAATGGACTCAACACCCCATAAATAAGCGCCTAAGAATGTACCTGACTAGTAAGTATCTTAAAACCTATGGATTGCTATGTCTCCAAAAGAGAATCAAGCGTGTGTACAGGGGCATAAACGCAGCAGTGATAGGATTGGAGAGGTTCGGTGAGCAAATGAAGACCCTTTGAAGTCATATTGCATGGTACCCATTCCACGGGTCTCAACTCTCCAGGTTTAAGGTATTCTTCCTTCTGCTAAAACATGCATGTGGAACCCAGAGTATGATCAACCATGTGAATGGGAGACGTGTTAAAATATGTCTCAGTTTTCGTACCCTGGTACTCGGGTGCAACATTCCAGACGCTTTACTAACACTCTCCCCACTTGGAGAGTCAGCGCCTTTAACCTCCTGTTTGGCCCAGTTTGCAATTTCTGCGGAAGATGAACAGGAATAGGGAGAACCAATGAGAGACTAGCTGGAGGTGTCTGGACGGGCAAATTTAACTCTCATTTCCCACCAGGAAGAGGAAATAACCAAAGGCTCAGCGTGCCATGCCGGAACCAGATTAGGGCCTGAAGCCATCCTGCGGTGTTGCGGCCAGCTCACAAGAAAGCGAGTTGAAGAAAGGAGCTCAGGGGCACTGTAATTCACAAACCTGCAGAGTTATAAATGACAGCTATCGTCCAAAAATATACTGAAGTAAGGCTGCCAAGAGGACTTGAAAGCGGGGCAGAATTGCAGGAAACCGATTTCAGGAGGTAGACTGGAATTGCATTGAAAGCATAGGAAAAGAGGCAGAATGTCCACAATGATGCACTTGGCCAAAAAGGGCGTATGCGTTTTTTCCTGAATATATTCAGGAAAAAACGCATACGCACTTTTTGGCCAACCAAGCAAGCTTGCAAAGGAAATCTGCACTACAATGAAGTCTCACTTCCCCCCGGTCAAAAGGGCCATCTGAAAAAAGTGTAAAATCCAGAAAGGCAGGACAGGCCATGGAGAACTGGGAGCCTTGTTATGCTGATGGGCGGGATGGAAATTGCCAACAGACACTCGGGAGAAGTGTATGGTGTTTCCTGAAACATCTAAAAAACAAAGCAACAGAGCCTAGGGCACTTCCACTTATGGTGCTATACCTTAGGGAAATTAAAATCCAAAAGACACAGCCACCCCAAAGTTTGGGACGCCTCTGTTTACAAGAACCTCGTTTACCGTACAAGTTCAATATCACAGAAAGTGAAAAATGGATAAAGAACTTGTGGTACTTACGTACAATGCAGTATCACTCAGCAATGAAATCTATGTCATCAGGCCCTTAGCAGCATAATGAGTGGATTCAGGTACGATGATTCTAACTGAAATAAGTCACACAGAAAAAGAAACATCATAAGATATCACTAATACACGGAATGTAAACTTGCCTACACAGGAACTGAATTCCAAAACAGAACAGGGTCTCAAATTTAGAAAACCAACTTATGATGCTTAAGGCGAAAGGTGAGTTGGAGTGCTGCATAAAACCAGAGATTGAAATGAGCACAGATAAAGTTCCTTAAGCCAACTATGGAATAGACAAGACCTACTCCTTGCTCAACGAAATGGACTCAACACCCCATATTAAACGCCTAAGAATGTACCTGACTAGTAAGTATCTTAAAACCTATGGATTGCTATGTCTCCAAAAGAGAATCAAGCGTGTGTACAGGGGCATAAATGCAGCAGTGATAGGATTGGAGAGGTTCGGTGAGCAAATGAAGACCCTTTGAAGTCATATTGCATGGTACCCATTCCACGGGTCTCAACTACCCAGGTTTAAGGTATTCTTCCTTCAGCTAAAACATGCATGTGGAACCCAGAGTATGATCAACCGTGTGAACGGGAGACGTGTTCAAATATGTCTCAGTTTTCCTCCCCTGGTACTCGGGTGCAACATTCCAGACGCTTTACTAACACTCTCCCCACTTGGAGAGTCAGCGCCTTTAACCTCCTGTTTGGCCCAGTTTGCAATTTCTGCGGAAGATGAACAGGAATAGGGAGAACCAATGAGAGACTAGCTGGAGGTGTCTGGACGGGCAAATTTAACTCTCATTTCCCACCAGGAAGAGGAAATAACCAAAGGCTCAGCGTGCCGTGCCGCAACCAGATTAGGGCCTGAAGCCATCCTGCGGTGTTGCGGCCAGCTCACAAGAAAGCAAGTTGAAGAAAGGAGCTCAGGGGCACTGTAATTCACAAACCTGCAGAGTTATAAATGACAGCTATCGTCCAAAAATATACTGAAGTAAGGCTGCCAAGAGGACTTGAAAGCGGGGCAGAATTGCAGGAAACCGATTTCAGGAGGTAGACTGGAATTGCATTGAAAGCATAGGAAAACAGGCAGAGCGTCCACAATGATGCACTTGGCCAAAAAGGGCGTATGCGTTTTTTCCTGAATATATTCAGGAAAAAATGCATACGCCCTTTTTGGCCAACCAAGCAAGCTTGCAAAGGAAATCTGCACTACAATGAAGTCTCACTTCCCCCCGGTCAAAAGGGCCATCTGAAAAAAGTGTAAAATCCAGAAAGGCAGGACAGGCCATGGAGAACTGGGAGCCTTGTTATGCTGATGGGCGGGATGGAAATTGCCAACAGACACTCGGGAGAAGTGTATGGTGTTTCCTGAAACATCTAAAAAACAAAGCAACAGAGCCTAGGGCACTTCCACTTATGGTCCTATAGCTTAGGGAAATTAAAAACCAAAAGACACAGCCACCCCAAAGTTTGGGACGCCTCTGTTTACAAGAACCTCGTTTACCGTACAAGTTCAGTATCACAGAAAGTGAAAAATGGATAAAGAACATGTGGTACTTACGTACAATGCAGTATCACTCAGCAATGAAATCTATGTCATCAGGCCCGTAGCAGCATAGTGAGTGGATTCAGGTACGATGATTCTAACTGAAATAAGTCACACAGAAAAAGAAACATCATAAGATATCACTAATACACGGAATGTAAACTTGGCTACACAAGAACTGAATTCCAAAACAGAACAGGGTCTCAAATTCAGAAAAGCAACTTATGCTTGCTTAAGGGGAAATGTGAGTTGGGGTGCTGCATAAAACCAGAGATTGAAATGAGCACAGATAAAGTTCCTTAAGCCAAATATGGAATAGAGAAGAGATATTCCTTGCTCAACGAAATGGACTCAACACCGCATATTAAACGCCTAAGAATGTACCTGACTAGTAAGTATCTTAAAACCTATGGATTGCTATGTCTCTGAAAGAGAATCAAGCATGTGTACAGGGGCATAAACGCAGCAGTGATAGGATTGGAGAGGTTCGGTGAGCAAATGAAGACCCTTTGAAGTCATATTGCATGGTACCCATTCCACGGGTTTCAACTACCCAGGTTTAAGGTATTCTTCCTTCAGCTAAAACATGCATGTGGAACCCAGAGTATGATCAACCATGTGATCGGGAGACGTGTTCAAATATGTCTCAGTTTTCCTCCCCTGGTACTCGGGTGCAACATTCCAGACGCTTTACTAACACTCTCCCGACTGAGAGTCAGTCCCTTTAACCTCCTGTTTGGCCCAGAGTGCAATTTCTGCGGAAGATGAACAGGAATAGCGAGAACCAATGAGAGACTAGCTGGAGGTGTCTGGACGGGCAAATTTAACTCTCATTTCCCACCAGGAAGAGGAAATAACCAAAGGCTCAGCGTGCCGTGCCGCAACCAGATTAGGGCCTGAAGCCATCCTGCGGTGTTGCGGCCAGCTCACAAGAAAGCGAGTTGAAGAAAGGAGCTCAGGGGCACTGTAATTCACAAACCTGCAGAGTTATAAATGACAGCTATCGTCCAAAAATATACTGAGGTAAGGCTGCCAAGAGGACTTGAAAGCGGGGCAGAATTGCAGGAAACCGATTTCAGGAGGTAGACTGGAATTGCATTGAAAGCATAGGAAAAGAGGCAGAACGTCCACAATGATGCACTTGGCCAAAAAGGGCGTATGCGTTTTTTCCTGAATATATTCAGGAAAAAACGCATACGCCCTTTTTGGCCAACCAAGCAAGCTTGCAAAGGAAATCTGCACTACAATGAAGTCTCACTTCCCCCCGGTCAAAAGGGAAATCGGAAAAAAGTGTAAAATCCAGAAAGGCAGGACAGGCCATGGAGAACTGGGAGCCTTGTTATGCTGATGGGCGGGATGGAAATTGCCAACAGACACTCGGGAGAAGTGTATGGTGTTTCCTGAAACATCTAAAAAACAAAGCAACAGAGCCTAGGGCACTTCCACTTATGGTCCTATAGCTTAGGGAAATTAAAATCCAAAAGACACAGCCACCCCAAAGTTTGGGACGCCTCTGTTTACAAGAACCTCATTTACAGTACAAGATCAACATCACAGAAAGTGAAAAATGGATAAAGAAGTTGTGGTATTTACTTACAAAGCAATATCACTCAGCAATGAAATCTATGTCATCAGGCCCTTAGCAGCACAATGAGTGGATTCAGGTATGATGATTCTAACTGAAATAAGTCACACAGAAAAAGAAACATCATAAGATATCAGTAATACACGGAATGTAAACTTGGCTACATAGGACCTGAATTACAGAACAGAACAAGGTCTCAAATTTAGAAAACCAACTTATGCTTGCTTAAGGGGAAAGGTGAGTTGGGGTGCTGCATAAAACCAGAGATTGAAATGAGCACAGATAAAGTTTCTTCAGCCAAATATGGAATAGACTAGAGCTACTCCTTGCTCAACAAAATGGACTCAACACCCCATATTAAACGTCTAAGAATGTACCTGACTAGTAAGTATCTTAAAACCTAGGGATTCCTATGTCTCCGAAAGATAATCAAGCGTGTGTACTGGGGCATAAATGCAGCAGTGATAGGATTGGAGAGGTTCGGTGAGCAAATGAAGACCCTTTGAAGTCATATTGCATGGTACCCATTCCACGGGTCTCAACTCTCCAGGTTTAAGGTATTCTTCCTTCAGCTAAAACATGCATGTGCAACCCAGAGTATGATCAACCGTGTGATCGGTAGGCGTGTTCAAATATGTCTCAGTTTTCATCCCCTGGTACTCGGGTGCAACATTCCAGATGCTTTACTAACACTCTCCCGACTTGGAGAGTCAGTGCCTTTAACCTCCTGTTTGGCCCAGTTTGCAATTTCTGCGGAAGATGAACAGGAATAGGGAGAACCAATGAGAGACTAGCTGGAGCTGTCTGAACGGGCAAATTTAACTCTCATTTCCCACTAGGAAGAGGAATTAACCAAAGGCTCAGCGTGCCGTGCCGGAAACATATTAGGGCCTGAAGCAATCCTGCGGTGTTGCGGCCAGGTCACAAGAAAGCGAGTTGAAGAAAGGAGCTCAGGGGCTCTGTAATTCACAAACCTGCAGAGTTATAAATGACAGCTATCGTCCAAAAATATACTGAAGTAAGGCTGCCAAGAGGACTTGAAAGCGGGGCAGAATTGCAGGAAACCGATTTCAGGAGGTAGACTGGAATTGCATTGAAAGCATAGAAAAAGAGGCAGAACGTCCACAATCATGACTTGGCCAAAAAGGGTGTATGCGTTTTTTCCTGAATATATTCAGGAAAAAACGCATACGCACTTTTTGGCCAACCAAGCAAGCTTGCAAAGGAAATCTGCACTACAATGAAGTCTCACTTCCCCCTGGTCAAAAGGGCCATCTGAAGAAAGTGTAAAATCCAGAAAGGCAGGACAGGCCATGGAGAACTGGGAGCCTTGTTATGCTGATGGGCGGGATGTAAATTGCCAACAGACACTCGGGAGAAGTGTATGGTGTTTCCTGAAACATCTAAAAAACAAAGCATCAGAACCAAGGGCACTTCCACTTATGGTCCTATAGCTTAGGGAAATTAAAATCAAAAAGACACAGCCACCCCAAAGTTTGGGACGGCTCTGTTTACAAGAACCTCGTTTACAGTACAAGTTCAATATCGCAGGAAGTGAAAAATGGATAAAGAAGTTGTGCTATTTACGTACAATGCAATATCAGTTAGCAATGAAATCTATGTCATCAGGCCCATAGCAGCACAATGAGTGGATTCAGGTATGGTGATTCTAACTGAAATAAGTCACACAGAAAAAGAAACATCATAAGATATCACTAATACACGGAATGTAAACTTGGCTACAGAGGAACTGAAGTACAAAACAGAACAGGTTCTCAAATTTAGAAAAGCAACTTATGCTTGCTTAAGGGGAAAGGTGAGTTGGGATGCTGCATAAAACCAGAGATTGAAATGAGCACAGATAAAGTTCCTTAAGCCAAATATGGAATAGACAAGAGCTACTCCTTGCTCAACGAAATGGACTCAACACCCCATATTAAACGCCTAAGAATGTACCTGACTAGTAAGTATCTTAAAACCTATGGATTGCTATGTCTCCGAAAGAGAATCAAGCATGTGTACAGGGACATAAACACAGCAGTGATAGGATTGGAGAGGTTCGGTGAGCAAATGAAGACCCTTTGAAGTCATATTGCATGGTACCCATTCCATGGGTTTCAACTACCAAGGTTTAAGGTATTCTTCCTTCAGCTAAAACATGCATGTGGAACCTAGAGTATGATCAACCATGTGATCAGGAGACGTGTTCAAATATGTCTCAATTTTCGTACCCTGGTACTCGGGTGCAACATTCCAGACGCTTTACTAACACTCTCCCGACTTGGAGAGTCAGTCCCTTTAACCTCCTGTTTGGCCCAGTTTGCAATTTCTGCGGAAGATGAACAGGAATAGCGAGATCCAATGAGAGACTAGCTGGAGGTGTCTGGACGGGCAAATTTAACTCTCATTTCCCACCAGGAAGAGGAATTAACCAAAGGCTCAGCATGCCGTGCCGGAACCAGATTAGGGCCTGAAGCCATCCTGCGGTGTTGCGGCCAGGTCACAAGAAAGCGAGTTGAAGAAAGGAGCTCAGGGGCACTGGAATTCACAAACCTGCAGAGTTATAAATGACAGCTATCGTCCAAAAATATACTGAAGTAAGGCTGCCAAGAGGACTTGAAAGCGGGGCAGAATTGCAGGAAACCGATTTCTGGAGGTAGACTGGAATTGCATTGAAAGCATAGGAAAAGAGGCAGAACGTCCACAATGATGCACTTGGCCAAAAAGGGTGTATGCGTTTTTTCCTGAATATATTCAGGAAAAAACGCATACGCCCTTTTTGGCCAACCAAGCAAGCTTGCAAAGGAAATCGGCACTACAATGAAGTCTCACTTCCCCCCGGTCAAAAGGTCCATCTGAAAAAAGTGTAAAATCCAGAAAGGCAGGACAGGCCATGGAGAACTGGGAGCCTTGTTATGCTGATGGGCGGGATGTAAATTGCCAACAGACACTCGGAGAAGTGTATGGTGTTTCCTGAAACATCTGAAAAACAAAGCAACAGAGCCTAGGGCACTTCCACTTATGGTCCTATAGCTTAGGGAAATTAAAATCCAAAAGACACAGCCACCCCAAAGTTTGGGACGCCTCTGTTTACAAGAACCTCGTTTACAGTACAAGTTCAACATCGCAGAAAGTGAAAAATGGATAAAGAAGTTGTGGTATTTACTTACAAAGCAATATCACTCAGCAATGAAATCTAAGTCATCAGGCCCTTAGCAGCACAATGAGTGGATTCAGGTATGATGATTCTAACTGAAATAAGTCACACAGAAAAAAAAACATCATAAGATATCACTAATACACGGAATGTAAACTTGGCTACACAGGAACTGAATTACAGAACAGAACAGGGTCTCAAATTTAGAAAACCAACTTATGCTTGCTTAAGGGGAAAGGTGAGTTGGGGTGCTGCATAAAACCAGAGATTGAAATGAGTACAGATAAAGTTCCTTAAGCCAAATATGGAATAGACAAGAGCTACTCCTTGCTCAACGAAATGGACTCAACACCCCATATTAAACGCCTAAGAATGTACCTGACTAGTAAGTATCTTAAAACCTATGGATTGCTATGTCTCCGAAAGAGAATCAAGCATGTGTACAGGGGCATAAACGCAGCAGTGATAGGATTGGAGAGGTTCGGTGAGCAAATGAAGACCCTTTGAAGACATATTGCATGGTACCCATTACACGGGTCTCAACTACCCAGGTTTAAGGTATTCTTCCTTCAGCTAATACATGCATGTGGAACCTAGAGTATGATCAACCATGTGATCGGGAGACGTGTTCAAATATGTCTCAGTTTTCGTACCCTGGTACTCGGGTGCAACATTCCAGACGCTTTACTAACACTCTCCCCACTTGGAGAGTCAGTCCCTTTAACCTCCTGTTTGGCCCAGTTTGCAATTTCTGTGGAAGATGAACAGGAATAGTGAGAACCAATGAGAGACTAGCTGGAGGTGTCTGGACGGGCAAATTTAATTCTCATTTCCCACCAGGAAGAGGAATTAACCAAAGGCTCAGTGTGCCGTGCCGGAAACATATTAGGGCCTGAAGCCATCATGCGGTGTTGCGGCCAATTAACAAGAAAGCGAGTTGAAGAAAGGAGCTCAGGGACACTGTAATTCACAAACCTGCAGAGTTATAAATGACAGCTATCGTCCAAAAATAAACTGAAGTAAGGCTGCCAAGAGGACTTGAAAGCGGGGCAGAATTGCAGGAAACCGATTTCAGGAGGTAGACTGGAATTGCATTGAAAGCATAGGAAAAGAGGCAGAACGTCCACAATGATGCACTTGGCCAAAAAGGGCGTATGCGTTTTTTCCTGAATATATTCAGGAAAAAACGCATACGCCCTTTTTGGCCAACCAAGCAAGCTTCCAAAGGAAATCTGCACTACAATGAAGTCTCACTTCCCCCCGGTGAAAAGGGCCATCTGAAAAAAGTGTAAAATCCAGAAAGGCAGGACAGGCCATGGAGAACTGGGAGCCTTGTTATGCTGATGGGCGGGATGTAAATTGCCAACAGACACTCGGGAGAAGTGTATGGTGTTTCCTGAAACATCTAAGAAACAAAGCAACAGAGCCTAGGGCACTTCCACTTATGGTCCTATAGCTTATGGAAATTAAAATCAAAAAGACACAGCCACCCCAAAGTTTGGGACGCCTCTGTTAACAAGAACCTCGTTTACCGTACAAGTTCAATATCACAGAAAGTGAAAAATGGATAAAGAACTTGTGGTACTTACGTACAATGCAGTATCACTCAGCAATGAAATCTATGTCATCAGGCCCGTAGCAGCATAATGAGTGGATTCAGGTACGATGATTCTGACTGAAATAAGTCACACAGAAAAAGAGACATCATAAGATATCACTAATACATGGAATGTAAACTTGGCTACACAGGAACTGAATTCCAAAACAGAACAGGGTCTCAAATTTAGAAAACCAACTTATGCTTGCTTAAGGGGAAAGGTGAGTTGGGGTGCTGCATAAAACCAGAGATTGAAATGAGCACAGATAAAGTTCCTTAAGCCAAATATGGAATAGACAAGAGCTACTCCTTGCTCAACGAAATGGACTCAATACCGCATATTAAACGCCTAAGAATGTACCTGACTAGTAAGTATCTTAAAACCTATGGATGGCTATGTCTCCGAAAGACAATCAAGCATGTGTACAGGGGCATAAACGCAGCAGTGATAGGATTGGAGAGGTTCGGTGAGCAAATGAAGACCCTTTGAAGTCATATTGCATGGTACCCATTCCATGGGTTTCAACTACCCAGGTTTAAGGTATTCTTCCTTCAGCTAAAACATGCATGTGGAACCTAGAGTATGATCAACCATGTGATCGGGAGACGTGTTCAAATATGTCTCAGTTTTCGTACCCTGGTACTCGGGTGCAAAATTCCAGACGCTTTACTAACACTCTCCCGACCTGGAGAGTCAGTCCTTTTAACCTCCTGTTTGGCCCAGTTTGCAATTTCTGCGGAAGATGAACAGGAATAGCGAGAACCAATGAGAGACTAGCTGGAGGTGTCTGGACGGGCAAATTTAACTCTCATTTCCCACCAGGAAGAGGAAATAACCAAAGGCTCAGCGTGCCGTGCCGGAACCATATTAGGGCCTGAAGCCATCCTGCGGTGTTGCGACCAGGTCACAAGAAATCGAGTTGAAGAAAGGGGCTCAGGGGCACTGTAATTCACAAACCTGCAGAGTTATAAATGACAGCTATCATCCAAAAATATACTGAAGTAAGGCTGCCAAGAGGACTTGAAAGCGGGGCAGAATTGCAGGAAACCGATTTCAGGAGGGAGACTGGAATTGCATTGAAAGCATAGGAAAAGAGGCAGAACTTCCACAATGATGCACTTGGCCAAAAAGGGCGTATGCGTTTCTTCCTGAATATATTCAGGAAAAAACGCATACGCCCTTTTTGGCCAACCAAGCAAGCTTGCAAAGGAAATCTGCACTACAATGAAGTCTCACTTCCCCCCGGTCAAAAGGGCCATCTGAAAAAAGTGTAAAATCCAGAAAGGGAGGACAGGCCATGGAGAACTGGGAGCCTTGTTATGCTGATGGGCGGGATGTAAATTGCCAACAGACACTCGGGAGAAGTGTATGGTGTTTCCTGAAACATCTGAAAAACAAAGCAACAGAGCCTAGGGCACTTCCACTTATGGTCCTATAGCTTAGGGAAATTAAAATAAAAAAGACACAGCCACACCAAAGTTTGGGACGCCTTTGTTTACAAGAACCTCGTTTACAGTACAAGTTCAACATCGCAGAAAGTGAAAAATGGATAAAGAATTTGTGGTATTTACTTACAAAGCAATATCACTCAGCAATGAAATCTATGTCATCAGGCCCTTAGCAGCACAATGAGTGGATTCAGGTATGATGATTCTAACTGAAATAAGTCACACAGAAAAAGAAACATCATAAGATAACAGTAATACACGGAATGTACACTTGGCTACACAGGAACTGAATTACAGAACAGAACAGGGTCTCAAATTTAGAAAACCAACTTATGCTTGCTTAAGCGGAAAGGTGAGTTCGGGTGCTGCATAAAACCAGAGATTGAAATGAGCACAGATAAAGTTCCTTAAGCCAAATATGGAATAGACAAGAGCTACTCCTTGCTCAACGAAATGGACTGAACACCGCATATTAAACGCCTAAGAATGTACCTGACTAGTAAGTATCTTAAAACCTATGGATTGCTATGTCTCCAAAAGAGAATCAAGCATGTGTACAGGGGCATAAACGCAGCAGTGATAGGATTGGAGAGGTTCGGTGAGCAAATGAAGACCCTTTGAAGTCATATTGCATGGTACCCATTCCATGGGTTTCAACTACCCAGGTTTAAGGTATTCTTCCTTCAGCTAAAACATGCATGTGGAACCTAGAGTATGATCAACCATGTGATCGGGAGACGTGTTCAAATATGTCTCAGTTTTCGTACCCTGGTACTTGGGTGCAACATTCCAGACACTTTACTAACACTCTCCCGACTTGGAGAGTCAGTCCCTTTAACCTCCTGTTTGGCCCAGTTTGCAATTTCTGTGGAACATGAACAGGAATAGCGAGAACCAATGAGAGACTAGCTGGAGGTGTCTGGACGGGCAAATTTAACTCTCATTTCCCACCAGGAAGAGGAATTAACCAAAGGCTCAGCATGCTGTGCCGGAACCAGATTAGGAACTGAAGCCATCCTGCGGTGTTGCGGCCAGCTCACAAGAAAGCGAGTTGAAGAAAGGAGCTCAGGGGCACTGTAATTCACAAACCTGCAGAGTTATAAATGACAGCTATCGTCCAAAAATATACTGAAGTAAGGCTGCCAAGAGGACTTGAAAGCGGGGCAGAATTGCAGGAAACCGATTTCAGGAGGGAGACTGGAATTGCATTGAAAGCATAGGAAAAGAGGCAGAACGTCCACAATGATGCACTTGGCCAAAAAGGGCGTATGCGTTTTTTCCTGAATATATTCAGGAATATTTTCAGGAAAAATATATTCAGGAAAAAACGCATACGCCCTTTTTGGCCAACCAAGCAAGCTTGCAAAGGAAATCTGCACTACAATGAAGTCTCACTTCCCCCCGGTGAAAAGGGCCATCTGAAAAAAGTGTAAAATCCAGAAAAGCAGGACAGGCCATGGCGAACTGGGAGCCTTGTTATGCTGATGGGTGGGATGTAAATTGCCAACAGACACTCAGGAGAAGTGTATGGTGTTTCCTGAAACATCTGAAAAACAAAGCAACAGAGCCTAGGGCACTTCCACTTATGGTCCTAAAGCTTAGGGAAATTAAAATCAAAAAGACACAGCCACCCCAAAGTTTGGGACGCCTCTGTTTACAAGAACCTCATTTACAGTCCAAGTTCAACATCGCAGAAAGTGAAAAATGGATAAAGAAGTTGTGGTATTTACTTACAAAGCAATATCACTCAGCAATGAAATCTATGTCATCAGGCCCTTAGCAGCACAATGAGTGGATTCAGGTATGATGATTCTAACTGAAATAAGTCACACAGAAAAAGAAACATCATAAGATATCACTAATACACGGAATGTAAACTTGGCTACACAGGAACTGAATTACAGAACAGAACAGGGTCTCAAATTTAGAAAACCAACTTATGCTTGCTTAAGGGGAAAGGTGAGTTGGGGTGCTGAATAAAACCAGAGATTGAAATGAGCACAGATAAAGTTCCTTAAGCCAAATATGGAATAGACAAGAGCTACTCCTTGCTCAACGAAATGGACTCAACACCGCATATTAAACGCCTAAGAATGTACCTGACTAGTAAGTATCTTAAAACCTATGGATTGCTATGTCTCCGAAAGAGAATCAAGCATGTGTACAGGGGCATAAACGCAGCAGTGATAGGATTGGAGAGGTTCGGTGAGCAAATGAAGACCCTTTGAAGTCATATTGCATGTTACCCATTACACGGGTCTCAACTCTCGAGGTTTAAGGTATTCTTCCTTCAGCTAAAACATGCATGTGGAACCCAGAGTATGATCAACCGTGTGAACGGGAGACGTGTTCAAATATGTCTCAGTTTTCATACCCTGGTACTCGGGTGCAACATTCCAGATGCTTTACTAACACTCTCCCCACTTGGAGAGTCAGTCCCTTTAACCTCCTGTTTGGCCCAGTTTGCAATTTCTGCGGAAGATGAACAGGAATAGCGAGAACCAATGAGAGACTAGCTGGAGGTGTCTGGACGGGCAAATTTAACTCTCATTTCCCACCAGGAAGAGGAATTAACCAAAGGCTCAGCGTGCCGTGCCGGAACCAGATCAGGGCCTGAAGCCATCCTGCGGTGTTGCGGCCAGCTCACAAGAAAGCGAGTTGAAGAAAGGAGCTCAGGGGCACTGTAATTCACAAACATGCAGAGTTATAAATGACAGCTATCGTCCAAAAATATACTGAAGTAAGGCTGCCAAGAGGACTTGAAAGCGGGGCAGAATTGCAGGAAACCGATTTCAGGAGGTAGACTGGAATTGCATTGAAAGCATAGGAAAAGAGGCAGAACGTCCACAATGATGCACTTGGCCAAAAAGGGCGTATGCGTTTTTTCCTGAATATATTCAGGAAAAAACGCATACGCCCTTTTTGGCCAACCAAGCAAGCTTGCGAAGGAAATCTGCACTACAATGAAGTCTCACTTCCCCCCGGTCAAAAGGGCCATCTGAAAAAAGTGTAAAATCCAGAAAGGCAGGACAGGCCATGAAGAACTGGGAGCCTTGTTATGCTGATGGGCGGGATGTAAATTGCCAACAGACACTCGGGAGAAGTGTATGGTGTTTCCTGAAACATCTAAAAAACAAAGCAACAGAGCCTAGGGCACTTCCACTTATGGTCCTATAGCTTAGGGAAATTAAAATCAAAAAGACACAGCCACCCCAAAGTTTGGGATGCCTCTGTTTACAAGAACCTCGTTTACGGTACAAGTTCAATATCACAGAAAGTGAAAAATGGATAAAGAACTTGTGGTACTTATGTACAATGCAGTATCACTCAGCAATGAAATCTATGTCATCAGGCCCATAGCAGCATAATGAGTGGATTCAGGTACGATGATTCTAACTGAAATAAGTCACACAGAAAAAGAAACATCATAAGATATCACTAATACACGGATGTAAACTTGACTACACAGGAACTGAATTTCAAAACAGAACAGGGTCTCAAATTTAGAAAACCAACTTATGCTTGCTTAAGGGGAAAGGTGAGTTGGGGTGCTGCATAAAACCAGAGATTGAAATGAGCACAGATAAAGTTCCTTAAGCCAAATATGGAATAGACAAGAGCTACTCCTTGCTCAACGAAATGGACTCAACACCCCATATTAAACGCCTAAGAATGTACCTGACTAGTAAGTATCTTAAAACCTATGGATTGCTATGTCTCCAAAAGAGAATCAAGCGTGTGTACAGGGACATAAACGAAGCAGTGATAGGATTGGAGAGGTTCGGTGAGCAAATGAAGACCCTTTGAAGTCATATTGCATTGTACCCATTACACGGGTCTCAACTCTCCAGGTTTAAGGTATTCTTCCTTCAGCTAAAACATGCATGTGGATCCCAGAGTATGATCAACCATGTGAACGGGATACGTGTTCAAATATGTCTCAGTTTTCCTCCCCTGGTACTCGGGTGCAATATTCCAGATGCTTTACTAACACTCTCCACACTTGGAGAGTCAGCGCCTTTAACCTCCTGTTTGGCCCAGTTTGCAATTTCTGCGGAAGATGAACAGGAATAGGGAGAACCAAAGAGAGACTAGCTGGAGGTGTCTGGACGGGCAAATTTAACTCTCATTTCCCACCAGGAAGAGGAAATAACTAAAGGCTCAGCGTGCCGTGCCGCAACCAGATTAGGGCCTGAAGCCATCCTGCGGTGTTGCGGCCAGCTCAAAAGAAAGCGAGTTGAAGAAAGGAGCTCAGGGGCACTGTAATTCACAAACATGCAGAGTTATAAATGACAGCTATCGTCCAAAAATATACTGAAGTAAGGCTGCCAAGAGGACTTGAAAGCGGGGCAGAATTGCAGGAAACCGATTTCAGGAGGTAGACTGGAATTGCATTGAAAGCATAGGAAAAGAGGCAGAACGTCCACAATGATGCACTTGGCCAAAAAGTGCGTATGCGTTTTTTCCTGAATATATTCAGGAAAAAACGCATACGCCCTTTTTGGCCAACCAAGCAAGCTTGCAAAGGAAATCTGCACTACAATGAAGTCTCACTTCCCCCCTGTCAAAAGGGCCATCTGAAAAAAGTGTAAAATCCAGAAAGGCAGGACAGGCCATGGAGAACTGGGAGCCTTGTTATGCTGATGGGCGGGATGTAAATTGCCAACAGACACTGGGGAGAAGTGTATGGTGTTTCCTGAAACATCTAAAAAACAAAGCAACAGAGCCTAGGGCACTTCCACTTATGGTCCTATAGCTTAGGGAAATTAAAATCAAAAAGACACAGCCACCCCAAAGTTTGGGACGCCTCTGTTTACAAGCACCTCGTTTACAGTACAAGTTCAACATCACAGAAAGTGAAAAATGGATAAAGAAGTTGTGGTATTTACTTACAAAGCAATATCACTCAGCAATGAAATCTATGTCATCAGGCCCTTAGCAGCACAATGAGTGGATTCAGGTATGATGATTCTAACTGAAATAAGTCACACAGAAAAAGAAACATCATAAGATATCACTAATACACGGAATGTAAACTTGGCTACACAGGAACTGAATTACAGAACAGAACAGGGTCTCAAATTTAGAAAACCAACTTATGCTTGCTTAAGGGGAAAGGTGAGTTGGGGTGCTGAATAAAACCAGAGATTGAAATGAGCACAGATAAAGTTCCTTAAGCCAAATATGGAATAGACAAGAGCTACTCCTTGCTCAACGAAATGGACTCAACACCCCATATTAAACGCCTAAGAATGTACCTGACTAGTAAGTATCTTAAAACCTATGGATTGCTATGTCTCCAAAAGAGAATCAAGCATGTGTACAGGGGCATAAACGCAGCAGTGATAGGATTGGAGAGGTTCGGTGAGCAAATGAAGACCCTTTGAAGTCATATTGCATTGTACCCATTACACGGGTCTCAACTCTCCAGGTTTAAGGTATTCTTCCTTCAGCTAAAACATGCATGTGGAACCCAGAGTATGATCAACCGTGTGAACGGGATACGTGTTCAAATATGTCTCAATTTTCCTCCCCTGGTACTCGGGTGCAACATTCCAGATGCTTTACTAACACTCTCCACACTTGGAGAGTCAGCGCCTTTAACTCCTGTTTGGCCCAGTTTGCAATTTCTGCGGAAGATGAACAGGAATAGGGAGAACCAAAGAGAGACTAGCTGGAGGTGTCTGGACGGGCAAATTTAACTCTCATTTCCCACCAGGAAGAGGAAATAACCAAAGGCTCAGCGTGCCGTGCCGCAACCAGATTAGGGCCTGAAGCCATCCTGCGGTGTTGCGGCCAGCTCACAAGAAAGCGAGTTGAAGAAAGGAGCTCAGGGGCACTGTAATTCACAAACCTGCAGAGTTATAAATGACAGCTATCGTCCAAAAATATACTGAAGTAAGGCTGCCAAGAGGACTTGAAAGCGGGGCAGAATTGCAGGAAACCGATTTCAGGAGGTAGACTGGAATTGCATTGAAAGCATAGGAAAAGAGGCAGAACGTCCACAGTGATGCACTTGGCCAAAAAGGGCGTATGCGTTTTTTCCTGAATATATTCAGGAAAAAACGCATACGCCCTTTTTGGCCAACCAAGCAAGCTTGCAAAGGAAATCTGCACTACAATGAAGTCTCACTTCCCCCCGGTCAAAAGGGCCATCTGAAAAAAGTGTAAAATCCAGAAAGGCAGGACAGGCCATGGCGAACTGGGAGCCTTGTTATGCTGATGGGCGGGATGTAAATTGCCAACAGACACTGGGGAGAAGTGTATGGTGTTTCCTGAAACATCTAAAAAACAAAGCAACAGAGCCTAGGGCACTTCCACTTATGGTCCTATAGCTTAGGGAAATTAAAATCAAAAAGACACAGCCACCCCAAAGTTTGGGATGCCTCTGTTTACAAGAACCTCGTTTACGGTACAAGTTCAATATCACAGAAAGTGAAAAATGGATAAAGAACTTGTGGTACTTATGTACAATGCAGTATCACTCAGCAATGAAATCTATGTCATCAGGCCCATAGCAGCATAATGAGTGGATTCAGGTACGATGATTCTAACTGAAATAAGTCACACAGAAAAAGAAACATCATAAGATATCACTAATACACGGATGTAAACTTGACTACACAGGAACTGAATTTCAAAACAGAACAGGGTCTCAAATTTAGAAAACCAACTTATGCTTGCTTAAGGGGAAAGGTGAGTTGGGGTGCTGCATAAAACCAGAGATTGAAATGAGCACAGATAAAGTTCCTTAAGCCAAATATGGAATAGACAAGAGCTACTCCTTGCTCAACGAAATGGACTCAACACCCCATATTAAACGCCTAAGAATGTACCTGACTAGTAAGTATCTTAAAACCTATGGATTGCTATGTCTCCAAAAGAGAATCAAGCGTGTGTACAGGGACATAAACGAAGCAGTGATAGGATTGGAGAGGTTCGGTGAGCAAATGAAGACCCTTTGAAGTCATATTGCATTGTACCCATTACACGGGTCTCAACTCTCCAGGTTTAAGGTATTCTTCCTTCAGCTAAAACATGCATGTGGATCCCAGAGTATGATCAACCATGTGAACGGGATACGTGTTCAAATATGTCTCAGTTTTCCTCCCCTGGTACTCGGGTGCAATATTCCAGATGCTTTACTAACACTCTCCACACTTGGAGAGTCAGCGCCTTTAACCTCCTGTTTGGCCCAGTTTGCAATTTCTGCGGAAGATGAACAGGAATAGGGAGAACCAAAGAGAGACTAGCTGGAGGTGTCTGGACGGGCAAATTTAACTCTCATTTCCCACCAGGAAGAGGAAATAACTAAAGGCTCAGCGTGCCATGCCGCAACCAGATTAGGGCCTGAAGCCATCCTGCGGTGTTGCGGCCAGCTCAAAAGAAAGCGAGTTGAAGAAAGGAGCTCAGGGGCACTGTAATTCACAAACATGCAGAGTTATAAATGACAGCTATCGTCCAAAAATATACTGAAGTAAGGCTGCCAAGAGGACTTGAAAGCGGGGCAGAATTGCAGGAAACCGATTTCAGGAGGTAGACTGGAATTGCATTGAAAGCATAGGAAAAGAGGCAGAACGTCCACAATGATGCACTTGGCCAAAAAGTGCGTATGCGTTTTTTCCTGAATATATTCAGGAAAAAACGCATACGCCCTTTTTGGCCAACCAAGCAAGCTTGCAAAGGAAATCTGCACTACAATGAAGTCTCACTTCCCCCCGGTGAAAAGGGCCATCTGAAAAAAGTGTAAAATCCAGAAAGGCAGGACAGGCCATGGAGAACTGGGAGCCTTGTTATGCTGATGGGCGGGATGTAAATTGCCAACAGACACTGGGGAGAAGTGTATGGTGTTTCCTGAAACATCTAAAAAACAAAGCAACAGAGCCTAGGGCACTTCCACTTATGGTCCTATAGCTTAGGGAAATTAAAATCAAAAAGACACAGCCACCCCAAAGTTTGGGACGCCTCTGTTTACAAGCACCTCGTTTACAGTACAAGTTCAACATCACAGAAAGTGAAAAATGGATAAAGAAGTTGTGGTATTTACTTACAAAGCAATATCACTCAGCAATGAAATCTATGTCATCAGGCCCTTAGCAGCACAATGAGTGGATTCAGGTATGATGATTCTAACTGAAATAAGTCACACAGAAAAAGAAACATCATAAGATATCACTAATACACGGAATGTAAACTTGGCTACACAGGAACTGAATTACAGAACAGAACAGGGTCTCAAATTTAGAAAACCAACTTATGCTTGCTTAAGGGGAAAGGTGAGTTGGGGTGCTGAATAAAACCAGAGATTGAAATGAGCACAGATAAAGTTCCTTAAGCCAAATATGGAATAGACAAGAGCTACTCCTTGCTCAACGAAATGGACTCAACACCCCATATTAAACGCCTAAGAATGTACCTGACTAGTAAGTATCTTAAAACCTATGGATTGCTATGTCTCCAAAAGAGAATCAAGCATGTGTACAGGGGCATAAACGCAGCAGTGATAGGATTGGAGAGGTTCGGTGAGCAAATGAAGACCCTTTGAAGTCATATTGCATTGTACCCATTACACGGGTCTCAACTCTCCAGGTTTAAGGTATTCTTCCTTCAGCTAAAACATGCATGTGGAACCCAGAGTATGATCAACCGTGTGAACGGGATACGTGTTCAAATATGTCTCAATTTTCCTCCCCTGGTACTCGGGTGCAACATTCCAGATGCTTTACTAACACTCTCCACACTTGGAGAGTCAGCGCCTTTAACTCCTGTTTGGCCCAGTTTGCAATTTCTGCGGAAGATGAACAGGAATAGGGAGAACCAAAGAGAGACTAGCTGGAGGTGTCTGGACGGGCAAATTTAACTCTCATTTCCCACCAGGAAGAGGAAATAACCAAAGGCTCAGCGTGCCGTGCCGCAACCAGATTAGGGCCTGAAGCCATCCTGCGGTGTTGCGGCCAGCTCACAAGAAAGCGAGTTGAAGAAAGGAGCTCAGGGGCACTGTAATTCACAAACCTGCAGAGTTATAAATGACAGCTATCGTCCAAAAATATACTGAAGTAAGGCTGCCAAGAGGACTTGAAAGCGGGGCAGAATTGCAGGAAACCGATTTCAGGAGGTAGACTGGAATTGCATTGAAAGCATAGGAAAAGAGGCAGAACGTCCACAGTGATGCACTTGGCCAAAAAGGGCGTATGCGTTTTTTCCTGAATATATTCAGGAAAAAACGCATACGCCCTTTTTGGCCAACCAAGCAAGCTTGCAAAGGAAATCTGCACTACAATGAAGTCTCACTTCCCCCCGGTCAAAAGGGCCATCTGAAAAAAGTGTAAAATCCAGAAAGGCAGGACAGGCCATGGCGAACTGGGAGCCTTGTTATGCTGATGGGCGGGATGTAAATTGCCAACAGACACTGGGGAGAAGTGTATGGTGTTTCCTGAAACATCTAAAAAACAAAGCAACAGAGCCTAGGGCACTTCCACTTATGGTCCTATAGCTTAGGGAAATTAAAATCAAAAAGACACAGCCACCCCAAAGTTTGGGATGCCTCTGTTTACAAGAACCTCGTTTACGGTACAAGTTCAATATCACAGAAAGTGAAAAATGGATAAAGAACTTGTGGTACTTATGTACAATGCAGTATCACTCAGCAATGAAATCTATGTCATCAGGCCCATAGCAGCATAATGAGTGGATTCAGGTATGATGATTCTAACTGAAATAAGTCACACAGAAAAAGAAACATCATAAGATATCACTAATACACGGATGTATACTTGGCTACACAGGAACTGAATTTCAAAACAGAACAGGGTCTCAAATTTAGAAAACCAACTTATGCTTGCTTAAGGGGAAAGGTGAGTTGGGGTGCTGCATAAAACCAGAGATTGAAATGAGCACAGATAAAGTTCCTTAAGCCAAATATGGAATAGACAAGAGCTACTCCTTGCTCAACGAAATGGACTCAACACCCCATATTAAACGCCTAAGAATGTACCTGACTAGTAAGTATCTTAAAACCTATGGATTGCTATGTCTCCAAAAGAGAATCAAGCATGTGTACAGGGGCATAAACGCAGCAGTGATAGGATTGGAGAGGTTCGGTGAGCAAATGAAGACCCTTTGAAGTCATATTGCATTGTACCCATTACACGGGTCTCAACTCTCCAGGTTTAAGGTATTCTTCCTTCAGCTAAAACATGCATGTGGAACCCAGAGTATGATCAACCGTGTGAACGGGATACGTGTTCAAATATGTCTCAGTTTTCCTCCCCTGGTACTCGGGTGCAACATTCCAGATGCTTTACTAACACTCTCCACACTTGGAGAGTCAGCGCCTTTAAACTCCTGTTTGGCCCAGTTTGCAATTTCTGCGGAAGATGAACAGGAATAGGGAGAACCAAAGAGAGACTAGCTGGAGGTGTCTGGACGGGCAAATTTAACTCTCATTTCCCACCAGGAAGAGGAAATAACCAAAGGCTCAGCGTGCCGTGCCGCAACCAGATTAGGGCCTGAAGCCATCCTGCGGTGTTGCGGCCAGCTCACAAGAAAGCGAGTTGAAGAAAGGAGCTCAGGGGCACTGTAATTCACAAACCTGCAGAGTTATAAATGACAGCTATCGTCCAAAAATATACTGAAGTAAGGCTGCCAAGAGGACTTGAAAGCGGGGCAGAATTGCAGGAAACCGATTTCAGGAGGTAGACTGGAATTGCATTGAAAGCATAGGAAAAGAGGCAGAACGTCCACAATGATGCACTTGGCCAAAAAGGGCGTATGCGTTTTTTCCTGAATATATTCAGGAAAAAACGCATACGCCCTTTTTGGCCAACCAAGCAAGCTTGCAAAGGAAATCTGCACTACAATGAAGTCTCACTTCCCCCCGGTCAAAAGGGCCATCTGAAAAAAGTGTAAAATCCAGAAAGGCAGGACAGGCCATGGAGAACTGGGAGCCTTGTTATGCTGATGGGCGGGATGTAAATTGCCAACAGACACTCGGGAGAAGTGTATGGTGTTTCCTGAAACATCTAAAAAACAAAGCAACAGAGCCTAGCGCACTTCCACTTATGGTCCTATAGCTTAGGGAAATTAAAATCAAAAAGACACAGCCACCCCAAAGTTTGGGACAGCTCTGTTTACAAAAACCTCGTTTACAGTACAAGTTCAACATCGCAGAAAGTGAAAAATGGATAAAGAAGTTTTGGTATTTACTTACAAAGCAATATCACTCAGCAATGAAATCTATGTCATCAGGCCCTTAGCAGCACAATGAGTGGATTCAGGTATGATGATTCTAACTGAAATAAGGCACACAGAAAAAGAAACATCATAAGATATCACTAATACACGGAATGTAAACTTGGCTACACAGGAACTGAATTACAGAACAGAACAGGGTCTCAAATTTAGAAAACCAACTTATGCTTGCTTAAGGGGAAAGGTGAGTTGGGGTGCTGAATAAAACCAGAGATTGAAATGAGCACAGATAAAGTTCCTTAAGCCAAATATGGAATAGACAAGAGCTACTCCTTGCTCAACGAAATGGACTCAACACCGCATATTAAACGCCTAAGAATGTACCTGACTAGTAAGTATCTTAAAACCTATGGATTGCTATGTCTCCAAAAGAGAATCAAGCATGTGTACAGGGGCATAAACGCAGCAGTGATAGGATTGGAGAGGTTCGGTGAGCAAATGAAGACCCTTTGAAGTCATATTGCATGGTACCCATTACACGGGTCTCAACTCTCGAGGTTTAAGGTATTCTTCCTTCAGCTAAAACATGCATGTGGAACCCAGAGTATGATCAACCGTGTGAACGGGAGACGTGTTCAAATATGTCTCAGTTTTCGTACCCTGGTACTCGGGTGCAACATTCCAGATGCTTTACTAACACTCTCCCGACTTGGAGAGTCAGTCCCTTTAAACTCCTGTTTGGCCCAGTTTGCAATTTCTGCGGAAGATGAACAGGAATAGCGAGAACCAATGAGAGACTAGCTGGAGGTGTCTGGACGGGCAAATTTAACTCTCATTTCCCACCAGGAAGAGGAATTAACCAAAGGCTCAGCGTGCCGTGCTGGAACCAGATTAGGGCCTGAAGCCATCCTGCGGTGTTACGGCCAGCTCACAAGAAAGCGAGTTGAAGAAAGGAGCTCAGGGGCACTGTAATTCACAAACCTGCCGAGTTATAAATGACAGCTATCGTCCAAAAATATACTGAAGTAAGGCTGCCAAGGGGACTTGAACGCGGGGCAGAATTGCAGGAAACCGATTTCAGGAGGTAGACTGGAATTGCATTGAAAGCATAGGAAAAGAGGCAGAACGTCCACAATGATGCACTTGGCCAAAAAGGGCGTATGCGTTTTTTCCTGAATATATTCAGGAAAAAACGCATACGCACTTTTTGGCCAACCAAGCAAGCTTGCAAAGGAAATCTGCACTACAATGAAGTCTCACTTCCCCCCGGTCAAAAGGGCCATCTGAAAAAAGTGTAAAATCCAGAAAGGCAGGACAGGCCATGGAGAACTGGGAGCCTTGTTATGCTGATGGGCGGGATGTAAATTGCCAACAGACACTCAGGAGAAGTGTATGGTGTTTCCTGAAACATCTAAAAAACAAAGCAACAGAGCCTAGGGCACTTCCACTTATGGTCCTATAGCTTAGGGAAATTAAAATCAAAAAGACACAGCCACCCCAAAGTTTGGGATGCCTCTGTTTACAAGAACCTCGTTTTCGGTACAAGTTCAATATCACAGAAAGTGAAAAATGGATAAAGAACTTGTGGTACTTATGTACAATGCAGTATCACTCAGCAATGAAATCTATGTCATCAGGCCCATAGCAGCATAATGAGTGGATTCAGGTATGATGATTCTAACTGAAATAAGTCACACAGAAAAAGAAACATCATAAGATATCACTAATACACGGATGTAAACTTGGCTACACAGGAACTGAATTCCAAAACAGAACAGGGTCTCAAATTTAGAAAACCAACTTATGCTTGCTTAAGGGGAAAGGTGAGTTGGGGTGCTGCATAAAACCAGAGATTGAAATGAGCACAGATAAAGTTCCTTAAGCCAAATATGGAATAGACAAGAGCTACTCCTTGCTCAACGAAATGGACTCAACACCCCATATTAAACGCCTAAGAATGTACCTGACTAGTAAGTATCTTAAAACCTATGGATTGCTATGTCTCCAAAAGAGAATCAAGCATGTGTACAGGGGCATAAACGCAGCAGTGATAGGATTGGAGAGGTTCGGTGAGCAAATGAAGACCCTTTGAAGTCATATTGCATTGTACCCATTACACGGGTCTCAACTCTCCAGGTTTAAGGTATTCTTCCTTCAGCTAAAACATGCATGTGGAACCCAGAGTATGATCAACCGTGTGAACGGGATACGTGTTCAAATATGTCTCAGTTTTCCTCCCCTGGTACTCGGGTGCAACATTCCAGATGCTTTACTAACACTCTCCACACTTGGATAGTCAGCGCCTTTAAACTCCTGTTTGGCCCAGTTTGCAATTTCTGCGGAAGATGAACAGGAATAGGGAGAACCAAAGAGAGACTAGCTGGAGGTGTCTGGACGGGCAAATTTAACTCTCATTTCCCACCAGGAAGAGGAAATAACCAAAGGCTCAGCGTGCCGTGCCGCAACCAGATAAGGGCCTGAAGCCATCCTGCGGTGTTGCGGCCAGCTCACAAGAAAGCGAGTTGAAGAAAGGAGCTCAGGGGCACTGTAATTCACAAACCTGCAGAGTTATAAATGACAGCTATCGTCCAAAAATATACTGAAGTAAGGCTGCCAAGAGGACTTGAAAGCGGGGCAGAATTGCAGGAAACCGATTTCAGGAGGTAGACTGGAATTGCATTGAAAGCATAGGAAAAGAGGCAGAACGTCCACAATGATGCACTTGGCCAAAAAGGGCGTATGCGTTTTTTCCTGAATATATTCAGGAAAAAACGCATACGCCCTTTTTGGCCAACCAAGCAAGCTTGCAAAGGAAATCTGCACTACAATGAAGTCTCACTTCCCCCCGGTCAAAAGGGCCATCTGAAAAAAGTGTAAAATCCAGAAAGGCAGGACAGGCCATGGAGAACTGGGAGCCTTGTTATGCTGATGGGCGGGATGTAAATTGCCAACAGACACTCGGGAGAAGTGTATGGTGTTCCCTGAAACATCTAAAAAACAAAGCAACAGAGCCTAGGGCACTTCCACTTATGGTCCTATAGCTTAGGGAAATTAAAATCAAAAAGACACAGCCACCCCAAAGTTTGGGACGCCTCTGTTTACAAGAACCTCGTTTACAGTACAAGTTCAACATCGCAGAAAGTGAAAAATGGATAAAGAAGTTGTGGTATTTACTTACAAAGCAATATCACTCAGCAATGAAATCTATGTCATCAGGCCCTTAGCAGCACAATGAGTGGATTCAGGTATGATGATTCTAACTGAAATAAGTCACACAGAAAAAGAAACATCATAAGATATCACTAATACACGGAATGTAAACTTGGCTACACAGGAACTGAATTACAAAACAGAACAGGGTCTCAAATTTAGAAAACCAACTTATGCTTGCTTAAGGGGGAAGGTGAATTGAGGTGCTGCATAAAAGCAGAGTTTGAAATTAGCACAGATACCGTTCCATAAGCCAAATATGTAATAGACAAGACCTACCCCTTGCTCAACGAAATGGATTCAACAATGGGGTATCACCTCACACCTGGTAGAATAGGCATCATAGAAAATCTACAAACAGAAAATGCTGGAAAGGGTGTGGAGAAAAGGAACCCTCTTCCACTATTGTTGGGAATATAAATTGATACAGTCATTATGGAGAACAATATGGAATTTCTTAAGAAACTGACAATAGAATTACCATATGATACAGCAATCCCAGTACTGGACATATACCCAGACAAAACCATAAATCAAAAAGAGTCATTCACCGCAATGTTCATTGCATCACTATTTACAATATCGAGGTAATGGAAGCAACCTAAATGCCCACAGATAGACGAATGCATAAAGCTGTGGTACTTATATAAAATGGAATATTACTAAGCCATGAAAAGGAATGAAATTGGGTCATTTGTAGAGACGTCGATGGATCTAGAGACTGTCATACAGAGTGAAGTAAGTCAGAAAGAGAAAAACAAATCTTGTATATTCATGCATATATGTGGAACCTAGAAAAACTGTACAGATTAACCATTTTGCAAGGCATAAATAGAGCAACAGATGTAGACAACAAACGTATGGACAACAAGGGGGGAAAGCTGTTGGGGGGGTGGTGGTGGCAGGAGTTGAGAGACTGGGATTGGCATGTATACATTTATATGTATAAAATAGATAACCAATAAGAACCTGCTGTATAAAAATATAAAATAAAATTCAAAATTAAAAAGAAATAAAATTTAAAAAATAAAACAGAAAAAACAATTATTCCCTGCACATACATGTATTTCTATGAATAAATTATTTCCATGCTTATATCTGTAAATACAAAAAAGAGGAATAAAATCTACCTTGAACCAAAAACGAAAAAGAGAAAAAAACACAGAACCCACCAGTTACACAGAGGAAAACCGTATCAGGGCACTTGCTCCAGTTGTAAACAATTCTGAAGTTGGTCAGTGGTGGGGAATCGTCTCCCATTCAGCCAGCAGCCCCCATGCAACAAACGTCCTCATTGCAAAGCTGGGGCACCGTGCCGAGGCATCTGTGAGTAAACGTGAGCTGAGCCCCAGGCCAGTTGCTGCTGAACTATTCCCACCCGTCCCAGGTAAAACACCTGAATATATACAAGGACTTGAAAGCCTAGAGGAAGGGCCATAGAGCCACACGAGTGACAGCATGCCGGCCGACTTGGTGCCTGCAGGCCAGCCAGGATGGTCCTGGCCCTGGGTGCTCTTCTGGAAGATTTCCATTTCCCTGCCTGAGATACCCGTCCTGTCCCTGCCCCCACTGCTTTTTTCCTTCCTCACCTCTGCCCAGGGAGAAATTCCAGCAGCAGGTATGGGTGACACATCCTCTTCTTTAGCAGGTGGCAGCCTGGCAACTGCTGCAGAAAGTCCAGCAGAGCCCCACTCACACTGGGCCACCCACAAAGCCGTGGCCTCTCACTCCCTCCCACCAGCCCAGCCCCGAGACTGCTGACAGGGCAGAGAAAATGGCGTCAGGCACGGCTGCAGGGGCTCTTGCTGCCTGGAGTGGTATTTGTATTGATCTCAACCCAGGCACACCTGGGGAGGGCTGGCCGGCACGGTAAGGCTGCCCAGGTCAGCCAATCATCACCCCTCAGGGGCTCACAGTTGCAGAAAATGGAACTTGCTGAACCGGCCAGGTCCAAGGAACAGGTGTGGGCTCCTGAGAGTCAGGATAGACAAGGGGCTGCAGCTTTGGCTTGTTTTCTAATCATTTTATCTGGCCCATGAGTGGGAGACAACTTCAAGAAAACCCTCTCCTAATGAGAGGAACCCAGGAGTCAGGGAGAGGAGGGGTGGATGGTGGTTGGAGACAGAGGCCTGGTGCCCCGGGTGCAGTGGAAGTCTCTGGAAGACCAGGTGGAGGGAGGCCTCACGGAGTGATGCCCAGGGTCACAGACCTGTCGCAGCTGCTGTTTGTTAGTTCAAGTCCTGCTCTGAGGTGCTCTGTGTCAGCTCTGAGCGACAGGTGAGCTGGGGGTGCTCTGCAATGAGGGCTATGTGCACGGTTCCTGTGTGCCCAGCCCTGCCACGGTACCTGCAAGGGTAGCTCTGTATCCTGGGAGGGGCCTGACCATGAGAACCCCGTGGGCTGGGGTGGGGGTGGGGTACCTGCCCAGGTGAGCTCCATATTCTGGGATTGGTCTGACCACGAGAGCCCCATGGGCTGCTGGGGACCTGGTAAAGGATGTCAGGACAGTCAGTGAAGCCACCGAGGATATACCTCCAGTTGCTCCTAATTCCTACACCCTGCTGGTCATTCTACCAACCACCAGGACATGGTATTCTGTATTAGTCTTCAATGATGCCTTCTTTTGTATTCCATTAGTCCCAGAGTCACAAGAAATTTTGGCTTGTGAGTGGCAGGACTCAACATACAACTAAAACAATACTTCCGGGCCGTCTGGCCCCAAGGGTGCAAAAGTTCCCACACCATCTTTGGGGAAAGCTTAGCTAAAGACCTAAAAGTTCTACCTCTGGAAAAGGAAACCCTCCTTCAATATGCAGATGACATTCTGATCGCCAGCCCTACTAAGGAGGCCTCTGAACTACCAAGCCAATAAAGGATAGAAGTTGTCCAAGAAAAAGCTCAAATATCACAGACTGCGGTGACCTGCCTGGGCTTCATTCTCACAGAAGGTCAGAGAAGCCCATCCCAGGAAAGGGAAGAAACCATTTTCAGCCTTACCCCTTTCTAAAACTAGAAGAGAGCTTAGGGGTTCCTGGGGAGGCCAGGGTTTGCTGCTTCTGGATCCCTAACTACAGTCTACTAGCTGGGCCTCTATATGAAACACTGAAAGGAAAAGATGATGATCCTTTTGAATAGAATCCAGAAGTGGCCTTTCAAGAATGGAAAGAGCAGTCAATTCAGACCCTTGCCCTGGAACTCCCTAATTTAGCTAAACCCTTTGACCTTTACATTCCCGGTGAAAGGTGAATCGCCATTGGAGAATTAGTGCAAAAACTGGGACCACTTGAAATGGAACAATGCAAGAATGCCATCCAGGTAGGATAAACTACGGTCACCAAGGGGCTTGGCCCACTGCCACATCTGGCCAAGATACTGGCGGTATCTAAAAACCTGGAAATCAGCAGCCCAAAAGGCCACCTCCCTCCTAAGGGAAAAGGACCCCACGTGGTGATCCTAACCACCAACCATGCCCTGAAGTTGCAGGGTTCGCTCCGTGGGCACACCGACCTCGAGTGAGGAGGCCCTCCAACTCCAACATCCAGAGAGATAACCGGGGGCAACAGGGCACCATGACGACTCGTGTGAACATCACTTGACCTGGAGTTTCTCTCATAAAACAACAAGGGTGTGTCCCAAAAGAGTAGACTACTGCTTGCAGGACTTACTGCACCCAGAGGGGAGCTAATAATCTTGGCGGGGGAACCGTATATCACACTGTCACCATAGAAAAGCCTACAGACACCGTGATGATGGTGGCCAATAAGACCGGCTGGACTCCTGTTTACTTCAAAAGGCTGTTGACTCAGTAGCCATCATGGTCCTTGATCACCACTGACCCTGGACTGTCTGGGAGTTGAGCGGGCAGGGCTCTGACACCTGGTGCTGTTTGTACGTTAATTCAGGGGCCTAATTGAAGAAAGCGCAGACTACTGGTCAGAGCATCTAGGCTGGCAGAAACGGTCAGCCTAAGGTGGCCGAACAAATGTGGGGCGGGGTGAAACCGGCCCCCACAGCATCTCTGCACATCTCTTTCCTGGACCCTTAAAGGTCATTAGAATCTATAACACTTCCAATGCTGGTGCTCAGGTGGACGAGCAGGGAGGCAGGGGTCCTGGGGACAATCAACGTCACCGGGAGGCTGCTGGGGAGAAGCTCTGACCATCGCCCCAGGGTATGAGGGCTCCCAACTCAGCACTCAGCAGTTACAGAAGAAGGGTCTGCACCCTCAGCACTCCAAGAATGAGGAACGGGACAAAAGGCAGAGGAGGGGTTTGTCCCCAGCAAAGCCCATTAAAAATCCCTGGGAGATAAAAATAGAATCTGGGCAATAAAGTCAAGTCTAACCTTTTTTATCCTTTGTGCTTTGTCTAATTTCACGTGCTCCTAGGGTCCCGCATGCAGAGGTTCCACACCCGGCACTTCAGACCAGATTTCCTAGTGCAGAATGGCTGGGTCGACACCTCAGCTCCTGGGGCCCAGTGCAGACTCCACGATATAGAGCCTGAGCTACAGCCAACCCGGCCCTCGAGAGCTCTGCCGCCTCCCTCCCTCCCACTGACTCTGACAGGATCTCTACACAGCAGCCCAGCCCACAGCCCACGGGGTAGTGCATGCTCTCACCTCTCCATTCTCTGATCAAAATATAAAGTTTCCTTTGCTTGTGAACCAAACTCAGTCTCGATCTGTTGGCCCCAATGACACTGGGCAGGGGGACACTTGTTGGGGTCCACTCTGGAGGATCAGTAACAGAAATTGAGACTATTGTAACCTCAATGAACAGATGTGTGAGCCAAACTGTAGTTAACATAGAACAGTGTATAAGGCTCGGGTAAAATAAGATGTTTCTAACACTTCCATTTGATATTTCCATCACTTTTTATAAGCAAGTTCAGTGAAAAGGTTTGTCTTATTTGTCAGGTCAATATTAGAGAAACGAAGTGATTTCTTTCCAAGGATGTACATCTAATAATCTTGGTTAAACCTTCAATCTTGTTTTAAATGCTTTTCCATTGAAAATGATACCTCTCTTTCAGCTCCCCCATTTCTGAGAAGTATAAAATCTTATAATTTATTATTACCAAAGGGGAAAGGTGGGAGGAGGGATAAATTAACAGTTTGGAATTAACACATACACACTGCTATGTATAAAATAGATCATCAACAAGGAACTACTGTATAGCACAGGGAACTACACTCAACATTTTGCAATAACCTATAAGGGGAAATAATCTGAAAAAGAATAGATATTTTTATTGACATCATCTATCAATGATAGTTAAAGTGTAGCCTAAGGGAAGCTGGTGGTGAGTGCTTCTGACCCTGAAGACTTCAATCATCTAAAGTTTGGACTCTGCCTACTTCCCAAGGCCCTTAATGAACATATGTGTAGCCGTAGCTTAAAAAATTCCCCAGTTTGGGTTTCGGGGAGACACTGATTTTGAAAAAGCCCTGGTGTTCTCCTTACATGAATGGGACTCTTCCTACTGCTAAAACATGTCTGTCACACCCAGAGGATGGTATACCGTCTGATTGGGAAGAGTTTGGAAAAGGCATCTCATCTCCTCATCTCCTGGTGCTCGGGTTCACCCCTCCAGCGTCTTTACTAACAGTCTCCCCACTTGGAGATGTCAGCACTGTCAACATCCTGTTGCGTACAGTTTGGAATTTGTCCAGAGGATGAAGCGGAAGGATGAGGAACAATGAGAGACAAGTCCTAGGTGTTCAGACAGGCACATGTCACTCTAATTTCCAATCAGGAAGACGAATTGACCAAAGGCTAGGGTTGCCCATGGAAACAGTATAGGGCTTGAGGAAATCCCGCTGCTTTGTGGCCAGTTCCCATAAACACAAGTTGAACAA
Source organism: Delphinus delphis (assembly GCF_949987515.2). NCBI lineage: Eukaryota > Metazoa > Chordata > Mammalia > Artiodactyla > Delphinidae > Delphinus > Delphinus delphis. Next base: position 2,639,198 of record NW_027192661.1, read on the forward strand.
TGGAACTCAGGGGCAGTAAAATTCACAAAACTGCAGAGTTGAAAATATCCATCACTGAAAAATGTCTTGAGGAAAGTCAGAGAAAAGGGCTTGTAAGCAAGGGAGAATGGCAGGAAAGGGATTTGAGGAGGTAGAAAGGACTCGCCATTAAGCACAAGAAAAGGAGCTGAACATTGCCAACATTGCAGTTGGCCAAAAAGGGTGTATGCGTTTTTTTCTGTATATATTCAAGAAGAGGGCATACACTTTTTTAGCCAACCAAACAGGTGGGCACTGGAAGTCAATACTACAAAAGATATCACTTCGCATCAGTCAGAAGAGCCATCCTCATAAAGCGTAAACAACAGAAATGCAGGACAGGGCAACGAGAAGAGGGAGCCCTGTGAGACTTATAGTGGAAATGTATATTGCCAACGGCCATTCTGGAGAAGTGTATTGTGTTTACTAAAGCATCTAAAAAATGAGCTACAGAGCATAGGGCACTTGCACTCATGGGCGTATATCTTGGGAAAAACAAAAATCGAGAGGACACAGGCACCCCAATGTTTACCCCCTCTCTGTTTAAAAGATCCTCGACTAGGATATAACTTAAATGTCTCTGGAGGGAAAAAATGGATAGAGATGTGGTACTTAGGTAGAGTGGAATATTATTCAGCCTGGAAATCAATGAAATATGGCCAGTTGTAACAACTCCAGAGGAGTTACGTATGATCATTCTAAGTGACAGAATTCAAAAAGAAAAAGACACATATCATAAGATATCACTTAAAGGTGGAATCCAAAATGGCTACACATGAAATAAATTACAAAACAAAAACAGTCAAATATGTAGAAAACACGCATAAGGCTGCTAAACGGGAAAGGTGGGGAGGGGTGAGGCATCATCCAGGAGGTTGAAATTAGCAAAGATACCATTCCAAATACCAAACTGATAATCAACAAGGCCTACACGGTAGCTAAAAGAACTGCACTCAGCACACTCAAGTCACCGGAAAAGAATATATACGACTGGTAAGAATCTGAAAAAGAATTTATTGATGTCTCTCTGTACGTGAATCAAGTGGATGTACAGCAGCAAGAAACAGAGCTTTGAAAATCAGCTGTAACCAATATAGTAATAAATTGAAAAAAATAAACGACAGAGAGACAGAGAAAACCTCTTACAACTTTTCCTCAGGGACGGTGATGCAACATGGATTGAACACATCTAGACCCACAGCAGGATGAGACATAAGGCTGGAAACTGTTTGCGCTAAGAGAAATGTGAGGTTGGGTGAGGAAATGCACACCCTTTAAAGTAATACTACCTGGTACCCATTCAATGGGTCCCAAATCTGCAGGTTCAAGGGATCTTCCTACAGCTAAAACATGCATGGAAAACCCAGAGGACTGTACACCATGTGATCGGGAGATGTGTCTAAAATGCACCTTATTTATCCTCTCCTGGTGCTCCTGTTCACCATTCCAGCCACGTTACTTAGAATCTCCCCACTTGGAGAATCAGCACATTTAAACTTCTGTTTCACACATTTTGCAAATTGTGAGGAGGATGAACAGGAAGAGGGGGAACCAATGAGAGAAGAGTTGTAGGGGTTTGGACGGGCACATATCACTCTAATTTCCCATTAAGAATAAGAATTAAAGAAAGGCTCAGCCTGCCTCGCCGGAGCCAAAATAGGGCCTGAAGCAATCCTGCGGGTTTGAGGCCAGCTCACAAAAGAACAACTTAAAAAATGGAGCTCAGGGTCACTGCAATTCACAAACCTGCAGAGTTATAAATGAAAACTAACGTCCAAAAATATGTTGAGGTAAGGCAAAGAAGAGGATCTGAATGCAAGACAGAATTGCAAGAAACAGATTTCAAGAGATAGATTGGACTCGTCTTTAACGCACATGAAAAGCGGCAGAATTTCGACAATGATGCAGTTGGCCCAAAAGGGCGTATGCGTTTTTTCCTGATTATATCCAGGAAAAAACGCATACGCACTTTATGGGCAACGAAGCAAGCAAGCAATGCAAATGTGCACAACAAAGAAGTCTCACTTCCCACCGGTCAAAAGGGCCATCCTAAAAAATTGTAAAAACCAGAAATGCAGGACAGGCCATGGAGAACAGGGAGCCTTTATACGCTGATGGGCAGTGTGTGAACTGCCGAGAGCCACTCTGGAGAAGTGTGTGGTGGTTCCTAAATCATCTAAATAACAGAGCTACAGAGCATAGGACACTTCCAATCATGGGAGTATATCTAGGGAAGTCTAAAAATCAACAAGACACAAGCACACCACAGTTTAGGGCTACTCTGTTTACAAGAACCTCAACTTCAGTACACCTTAAATATCCCAGGAAAGAGAACAATGGATAAAGAAGATGTGGTACTTATGTACAATGGAATATCTCTTCACCATGAAATCAATGTAATAAGGCTAGTAGAAGGATAAAGAGTGGATTTAGGTCCGATAATATTACTTGAAATAAGTCAAACAGAAAAAGAAACATATCATAAGATATCACTTATAGAGGGAGGGTAAATATGGCTGCACAAGAAATGAATTACAGAACAGAACAGTGTCTCACATTTAGAAAACACACTTATGTCAGCTTAAGGGGAAAGGAGAGGTGGGGTGATGCATAAAACCAGAGTTTGAAATTAGCACAGATACCGTTCAATAAACCAAATAGGTATTAGACAAGATCTACACCTTGCTCAATGAACTGGCCTCAACACACCCTATACACTGCAGAGAAATATATCTGAGTAATAAGAATCTTAAAACCCATGTATTGATATATCTCCATAAGGGAATCAAGTGTGTGCAGAGCGGCACAAACACAGCAGTGAAAATGAGCTAAACCCCATTATAGAAATAAATTTTAAAAACAAAACGCTGAAACAATGAAAGAGAGAAAAATTCTTACAAAATTCGCTCAGGGGCTGTGATGCAACCTGGATTGACCACATATAAACCCACAGCTGGATAAGACATAAGGCTGGACACTTGGGACTGAGAGGATTGGTGAGCTTTGGTGAGCAACCGCCGAAAGTTTAATGCAATACTTCATGCTACTCAGTCCAAGGGTCCCAACACTCCAGGTTGAAGGGAATCTTCCTACAGCTAAACCATGCTTGGGAAACCCAGCGACTGGTATACCATATGATCGGGAAAGGTTTCTAAAACGCACCTCATTTTTGCTCACCTGGGGCTCCGGATCGACATTCCAGCCGCTTTACTAACAACATCCCCACATGGAGAGTCAATGCCTTTAAGTTCTGGTATCGCACAGTCTGCAGTTAGTGCGGAGGATGAATGGGAATAGGGGGAACCAGTGAGAAACTAGCTGTAGCGGTTTCAATGGGCACATGTCACTCTAATGTCACATCAGTAAGAAGAATTAACCAAAGGCACAGCAAAGTGCCCCAGAAGAAGAATAGGGCTTCAAGGAATCCTGTGGTTATGGGGCAAGATCACAAAAATAAGAGCTGAAAAATGGAGCTAAGGGCCACTGCAATTCAAAAACCTGCAGAGTTATAAAGGCCAACTATTTTCAAAAAATATATTGAGGTAAGGCTATGAAGAAGCATTGAAAGCAAGGCAGAATTGCAGGAAACCGATTTCAGGAGGTACACTGGAATTGCACTGAAAACAAATGAAGAGAGTCAGAACCTCGACAATGATGCACTTGGCCAAAAAGGGCGTATGTGTTTTTTCCTGAATATAGTCAGGAAAAAACGCATACGCACTTTTTGGCCAACCAAGCAAGCTTGCAAAGGAAATCTGCACTACAATGAAGTCTCACTTTCCCCTGGTCAAAAGGGCCATCTGAAAAAAGTGTAAAATCCATAAAGGCAGAACAGGCCATGGAGAACTGGGAGCCTTGTTATGCTGATGGGCGGGATGTAAATTGTCAACAGCCACTCGGGAGAAGTGTATGGTGTTTCCTGAAACATCTAAAAAACAAAGCAACAGAGCCTAGGGCACTTCCACTTATGGTCCTATAGTTTAGGGAAATTAAAATCAAAAAGCACAGCCACCCCAAAGTTTGGGATGGCTCTGTTTACAAGAACCTCATATACGGTAAAAGTTCAATATCGCAGAAAGTGAAAAATGGATAAAGAAGTTGTGGTATTTACGTACAATGCAATATCACTCAGCAATGAAATCTATGTCATCAGGCCCATAGCAGCATAATGAGTGGATTCAGGTACGATGATTCTAACTGAAATAAGTCACACAGAAAAAGAAACATCATAAGATATCACTAATACACGGAATGTAAACTTGGCTACAGAGGAACTGAATTCCAAAACAGAACAGAGTCTCAAATTTAGAAAACCAACTTATGATTGCTTAAGGGGAAAGGTGAGTTGGGTTGCTGCATAAAACCAGAGATTGAAATGAGCACAGATGAAGTTCTATAAGCCAAATATGGAATAGACAAGAGCTACTCCTTGCTCAACGAAATGGACTCAACACCCCATATTCAGCGCCTAGGAATATACCTGCCTAGTAAGAATCGTAAAAGCTATCGATTTATATATCTCTGTAAGAGAATCAAGTGTGTGTACAGCGGCATGAAAGCAGTGAAAATCAGCTAAATCCCATATTAAAAATAAATTTCTTAAACAAAACACAATGACAGTGAAATAGAGAGCAATACTTAAGTAATTCATTCAAGGCTTCTGATGTAACCTGCATTTACCATATCTACACCCAGAGCTGGGTGACACATAAGGCTGGACACTTGGGGCTCATAAGATTGGTGAGGTTCGGTGAGCAAATGCAGACCCTTTGAAGTCATATTGCATGGTACCCATTCCATGGGTCTCAACTCTCCAGGTTTAAGGGATTCTTCCTTCAGCTAAAACATGCATGTGGAACCCAGAGTATGATCCACCGTGTGATCGAGAAACGTGTTCAAATGTGTCTCACTTTTCGTTCCCTGGTACTCGGGTGCAACATTCCAGACGCTTTACTAACACTCCCCTCACTTGGAGAGTGAGTGCCTTTAACCTCCTGTTTGGCCCAATTTGCAATTTCTGCGGAAGATGAACAGGAATAGCGAGAACCAATGAGAGACTAGCTGGAGGTGTCTGGACGGGCAAATTTAACTCTCATTTCCCACAGGGAAGAGGAATAAACCAAAGGCTCAGCATGCCATGCCGGAACCAGATTAGGGCCTGAAGCAATCCTGTGGTGTTGTGGCCAGCTCACAAGAAAGTGAGTTGAAGAAAGGAGCTCAGGGGCACTGTAATTCACAAACCTGCAGATTTATAAATGACAGCTATTGTCCAAAAATATACTGAAGTAGGGCTGCCAAGAGGACTTGAATGCGGGGCAGAATTGCAGGAAACCGATTTCAGGAGGAATCGGAATTGGATTGCATTTAAAACACAGGAAAAGAGGCAGAACGTCAACAATGATGCACTTGGCCAAAAAGGGCGTATGCGTTTTTTCCTGAATATATTCAGGAAAAAACGCATACGCCCTTTTTGGCCAACCAAGCAAGCTTGCAAAGGAAATCTGCACTACAATGAAGTCTCACTTCCCCCCGGTCAAAAGGGTCATCTGAAAAAAGTGTAAAATCCAGAAAGGCAGGACAGGCCATGGAGAACTGGGAGCCTTGTTATGCTGATGGGCGGGTTGTAAATTGCCAGCAGCCACTTTGTAGAAATGTATGGTTTTCCTGAAACATCTAAAAAACAAAGCAACAGAGCCTAGGGCACTTCCACTTATGGTCCTATAGCTTAGGGAAATTAAAATCAAAAAGACACAGCCACCCCAAAATTTGGGACGGCTCTTTTTACAGGAATCTCTTCTGCGGCACAAGTTAAATATCCCAGAGAGCAAATAATGGATAAAGAAGTTGCGGTACTTATGTACAACAGAATACCACTCAGCAATGAAATCTATGTCACCAGGCCCGTACCAGCATGAGTGGATTGAGGCACGATGATTCTAAGTGAAATAAGTCACACAGAAAAAGAAACATCATAAGATATCACTAATACACGGAATGTGAACTTGGCTACACATGAACTGAATTACAAAACAGAACAGGGTCTCAAATTTAGAAAACCAACTTATGCCTGCTTAAGGGGGAAGGTGAATTGGGGTGCTGCATAAAAGCAGAGTTTGAAATTAGCACAGATACCGTTCCATAAGCCAAATATGTAATAGACAAGACTTACCCCTTGCTCAACGAAATGGATTCAACAATGGGGTATCACCTCACACCTGGTAGAATAGACATCATAGAAAATCTACAAACAGAAAATGCTGGAAAGGGTGTGGAGAAAAGGAACCCTCTTCCACTATTGTTGGGAATATAAATTGATACAGTCATTATGGAGAACAATATGGAATTTCTTAAGAAACTGACAATAGAATTACCATATGATACAGCAATCCCAGTACTGGACATATACCCAGACAAAACCATAAATCAAAAAGAGTCATTCACCGCAATGTTCATTGCATCACTATTTACAATATCGAGGTAATGGAAGCAACCTAAATGCCCACAGACAGACGAATGCATAAAGCTGTGGTACTTATATAAAATGGAATATTACTAAGCCATGAAAAGGAATGAAATTGGGTCATTTGTAGAGACGTCGATGGATCTAGAGACTGTCATACAGAGTGAAGTAAGTCAGAAAGAGAAAAACAAATCTTGTATATTCATGCATATATGTGGAACCTAGAAAAACTGTACAGATTAACCATTTTGCAAGGCATAAATAGAGCAACAGATGTAGACAACAAACGTATGGACAACAAGGGGGGAAAGCTGTTGGGGGGGTGGTGGTGGCAGGAGTTGAGAGACTGGGATTGGCATGTATACATTTATATGTATAAAATAGATAACCAATAAGAACCTGCTGTATAAAAATATAAAATAAAATTCAAAATTAAAAAGAAATAAAATTTAAAAAATAAAACAGAAAAAACAATTATTCCCTGCACATACATGTATTTCTATGAATAAATTATTTCCATGCTTATATCTGTAAATACAAAAAAGAGGAATAAAATCTACCTTGAACCAAAAACGAAAAAGAGAAAAAAACACAGAACCCACCAGTTACACAGAGGAAAACCGTATCAGGGCACTTGCTCCAGTTGTAAACAATTCTGAAGTTGGTCAGTGGTGGGGAATCGTCTCCCATTCAGCCAGCAGCCCCCATGCAACAAACGTCCTCATTGCAAAGCTGGGGCACCGTGCCGAGGCATCTGTGAGTAAACGTGAGCTGAGCCCCAGGCCAGTTGCTGCTGAACTATTCCCACCCGTCCCAGGTAAAACACCTGAATATATACAAGGACTTGAAAGCCTAGAGGAAGGGCCATAGAGCCACACGAGTGACAGCATGCCGGCCGACTTGGTGCCTGCAGGCCAGCCAGGATGGTCCTGGCCCTGGGTGCTCTTCTGGAAGATTTCCATTTCCCTGCCTGAGATACCCGTCCTGTCCCTGCCCCCACTGCTTTTTTCCTTCCTCACCTCTGCCCAGGGAGAAATTCCAGCAGCAGTTATGGGTGACACATCCTCTTCTTTAGCAGGTGGCAGCCTGGCAACTGCTGCAGAAAGTCCAGCAGAGCCCCACTCACACTGGGCCACCCACAAAGCCGTGGCCTCTCACTCCCTCCCACCAGCCCAGCCCCGAGACTGCTGACAGGGCAGAGAAAATGGCGTCAGGCACGGCTGCAGGGGCTCTTGCTGCCTGGAGTGGTATTTGTATTGATCTCAACCCAGGCACACCTGGGGAGGGCTGGCCGGCACGGTAAGGCTGCCCAGGTCAGCCAATCATCACCCCTCAGGGGCTCACAGTTGCAGAAAATGGAACTTGCTGAACCGGCCAGGTCCAAGGAACAGGTGTGGGCTCCTGAGAGTCAGGATAGACAAGGGGCTGCAGCTTTGGCTTGTTTTCTAATCATTTTATCTGGCCCATGAGTGGGAGACAACTTCAAGAAAACCCTCTCCTAATGAGAGGAACCCAGGAGTCAGGGAGAGGAGGGGTGGATGGTGGTTGGAGACAGAGGCCTGGTGCCCCGGGTGCAGTGGAAGTCTCTGGAAGACCAGGTGGAGGGAGGCCTCACGGAGTGATGCCCAGGGTCACAGACCTGTCGCAGCTGCTGTTTGTTAGTTCAAGTCCTGCTCTGAGGTGCTTGGTGTCAGCTCTGAGCGACAGGTGAGCTGGGGGTGCTCTGCAATGAGGGCTATGTGCACGGTTCCTGTGTGCCCAGCCCTGCCACGGTACCTGCAAGGGTAGCTCTGTATCCTGGGAGGGGCCTGACCACGAGAGCCCCATGGGCTGGGGTGGGGGTGGGGTACCTGCCCAGGTGAGCTCCATATTCTGGGATTGGTCTGACCACGAGAGCCCCATGGGCTGCTGGGGACCTGGTAAAGGATGTCAGGACAGTCAGTGAAGCCACCGAGGATATACCTCCAGTTGCTCCTAATTCCTACACCCTGCTGGTCATTCTACCAACCACCAGGACATGGTATTCTGTATTAGTCTTCAATGATGCCTTCTTTTGTATTCCATTAGTCCCAGAGTCACAAGAAATTTTGGCTTGTGAGTGGCAGGACTCAACATACAACTAAAACAATACTTCCGGGCCGTCTGGCCCCAAGGGTGCAAAAATTCCCACACCATCTTTGGGGAAAGCTTAGCTAAAGACCTAAAAGTTCTACCTCTGGAAAAGGAAACCCTCCTTCAATATGCAGATGACATTCTGATCGCCAGCCCTACTAAGGAGGCCTCTGAACTACCAAGCCAATAAAGGATAGAAGTTGTCCAAGAAAAAGCTCAAATATCACAGACTGCGGTGACCTGCCTGGGCTTCATTCTCACAGAAGGTCAGAGAAGCCCATCCCAGGAAAGGGAAGAAACCATTTTCAGCCTTACCCCTTTCTAAAACTAGAAGAGAGCTTAGGGGTTCCTGGGGAGGCCAGGGTTTGCTGCTTCTGGATCCCTAACTACAGTCTACTAGCTGGGCCTCTATATGAAACACTGAAAGGAAAAGATGATGATCCTTTTGAATAGAATCCAGAAGTGGCCTTTCAAGAATGGAAAGAGCAGTCAATTCAGACCCTTGCCCTGGAACTCCCTAATTTAGCTAAACCCTTTGACCTTTACATTCCCGGTGAAAGGTGAATCGCCATTGGAGAATTAGTGCAAAAACTGGGACCACTTGAAATGGAACAATGCAAGAATGCCATCCAGGTAGGATAAACTACGGTCACCAAGGGGCTTGGCCCACTGCCACATCTGGCCAAGATACTGGCGGTATCTAAAAACCTGGAAATCAGCAGCCCAAAAGGCCACCTCCCTCCTAAGGGAAAAGGACCCCACGTGGTGATCCTAACCACCAACCATGCCCTGAAGTTGCAGGGTTCGCTCCGTGGGCACACCGACCTCGAGTGAGGAGGCCCTCCAACTCCAACATCCAGAGAGATAACCGGGGGCAACAGGGCAACATGACGACTCGTGTGAACATCACTTGACCTGGAGTTTCTCTCATAAAACAACAAGGGTGTGTCCCAAAAGAGTAGACTACTGCTTGCAGGACTTACTGCACCCAGAGGGGAGCTAATAATCTTGGCGGGGGAACCGTATATCACACTGTCACCATAGAAAAGCCTACAGACACCGTGATGATGGTGGCCAATAAGACCGGCTGGACTCCTGTTTACTTCAAAAGGCTGTTGACTCAGTAGCCATCATGGTCCTTGATCACCACTGACCCTGGACTGTCTGGGAGTTGAGCGGGCAGGGCTCTGACACCTGGTGCTGTTTGTACATTAATTCAGGGGCCTAATTGAAGAAAGCGCAGACTACTGGTCAGAGCATCTAGGCTGGCAGAAACGGTCAGCCTAAGGTGGCCGAACAAATGTGGGGCGGGGTGAAACCGGCCCCCACAGCGTCTCTGCACCTCTCTTTCCTGGACCCTTAAAGGTCATTAGAATCTATAACACTTCCAATGCTGGTGCTCAGGTGGACGAGCAGGGAGGCAGGGGTCCTGGGGACAATCAACGTCACCGGGAGGCTGCTGGGGAGAAGCTCTGACCATCGCCCCAGGGTATGAGGGCTCCCAACTCAGCACTCAGCAGTTACAGAAGAAGGGTCTGCACCCTCAGCACTCCAAGAATGAGGAACGGGACAAAAGGCAGAGGAGGGGTTTGTCCCCAGCAAAGCCCATTAAAAATCCCTGGGAGATAAAAATAGAATCTGGGCAATAAAGTCAAGTCTAACCTTTTTTATCCTTTGTGCTTTGTCTAATTTCACGTGCTCCTAGGGTCCCGCATGCAGAGGTTCCACACCCGGCACTTCAGACCAGATTTCCTAGTGCAGAATGGCTGGGTCGACACCTCAGCTCCTGGGGCCCAGTGCAGACTCCACGATATAGAGCCTGAGCTACAGCCAACCCAGCCCTCGAGAGCTCCGCCGCCTCCCTCCCTCCCACTGACTCTGACAGGATCTCTACACAGCAGCCCAGCCCACAGCCCACGGGGTAGTGCATGCTCTCACCTCTCCATTCTCTGATCAAAATATAAAGTTTCCTTTGCTTGTGAACCAAACTCAGTCTCGATCTGTTGGCCCCAATGACACTGGGCAGGGGGACACTTGTTGGGGTCCACTCTGGAGGATCAGTAACAGAAATTGAGACTATTGTAACCTCAATGAACAGATGTGTGAGCCAAACTGTAGTTAACATAGAACAGTGTATAAGGCTCGGGTAAAATAAGATGTTTCTAACACTTCCATTTGATATTTCCATCACTTTTTATAAGCAAGTTCAGTGAAAAGGTTTGTCTTATTTGTCAGGTCAATATTAGAGAAACGAAGTGATTTCTTTCCAAGGATGTACATCTAATAATCTTGGTTAAACCTTCAATCTTGTTTTAAATGCTTTTCCATTGAAAATGATACCTCTCTTTCAGCTCCCCCATTTCTGAGAAGTATAAAATCTTATAATTTATTATTACCAAAGGGGAAAGGTGGGAGGAGGGATAAATTAACAGTTTGGAATTAACACATACACACTGCTATGTATAAAATAGATCATCAACAAGGAACTACTGTATAGCACAGGGAACTACACTCAACATTTTGCAATAACCTATAAGGGGAAATAATCTGAAAAAGAATAGATATTTTTATTGACATCATCTATCAATGATAGTTAAAGTGTAGCCTAAGGGAAGCTGGTGGTGAGTGCTTCTGACCCTGAAGACTTCAATCATCTAAAGTTTGGACTCTGCCTACTTCCCAAGGCCCTTAATGAACATATGTGTAGCCGTAGCTTAAAAAATTCCCCAGTTTGGGTTTCGGGGAGACACTGATTTTGAAAAAGCCCTGGTGTTCTCCTTACATGAATGGGACTCTTCCTACTGCTAAAACATGTCTGTCACACCCAGAGGATGGTATACCGTCTGATCGGGAAGAGTTTGGAAAAGGCATCTCATCTCCTCATCTCCTGGTGCTCGGGTTCACCCCTCCAGCGTCTTTACTAACAGTCTCCCCACTTGGAGATGTCAGCACTGTCAACATCCTGTTGCGTACAGTTTGGAATTTGTCCAGAGGATGAAGCGGAAGGATGAGGAACAATGAGAGACAAGTCCTAGGTGTTCAGACAGGCACATGTCACTCTAATTTCCAATCAGGAAGACGAATTGACCAAAGGCTAGGGTTGCCCATGGAAACAGTATAGGGCTTGAGGAAATCCCGCTGCTTTGTGGCCAGTTCCCATAAACACAAGTTGAACAATGGAACTCAGGGGCAGTAAAATTCACAAAACTGCAGAGTTGAAAATATCCATCACTGAAAAATGTCTTGAGGAAAGTCAGAGAAAAGGGCTTGTAAGCAAGGGAGAATGGCAGGAAAGGGATTTGAGGAGGTAGAAAGGACTCGCCATTAAGCACAAGAAAAGGAGCTGAACATTGCCAACATTGCAGTTGGCCAAAAAGGGTGTATGCGTTTTTTTCTGTATATATTCAAGAAGAGGGCATACACTTTTTTAGCCAACCAAACAGGTGGGCACTGGAAGTCAATACTACAAAAGATATCACTTCGCATCAGTCAGAAGAGCCATCCTCATAAAGCGTAAACAACAGAAATGCAGGACAGGGCAACGAGAAGAGGGAGCCCTGTGAGACTTATAGTGGAAATGTATATTGCCAACGGCCATTCTGGAGAAGTGTATTGTGTTTACTAAAGCATCTAAAAAATGAGCTACAGAGCATAGGGCACTTGCACTCATGGGCGTATATCTTGGGAAAAACAAAAATCGAGAGGACACAGGCACCCCAATGTTTACCCCCTCTCTGTTTAAAAGATCCTCGACTAGGATATAACTTAAATGTCTCTGGAGGGAAAAAATGGATAGAGATGTGGTACTTAGGTAGAGTGGAATATTATTCAGCCTGGAAATCAATGAAATATGGCCAGTTGTAACAACTCCAGAGGAGTTACGTATGATCATTCTAAGTGACAGAATTCAAAAAGAAAAAGACACATATCATAAGATATCACTTAAAGGTGGAATCCAAAATGGCTACACATGAAATAAATTACAAAACAAAAACAGTCAAATATGTAGAAAACACGCATAAGGCTGCTAAACGGGAAAGGTGGGGAGGGGTGAGGCATCATCCAGGAGGTTGAAATTAGCAAAGATACCATTCCAAATACCAAACTGATAATCAACAAGGCCTACACGGTAGCTAAAAGAACTGCACTCAGCACACTCAAGTCACCGGAAAAGAATATATACGACTGGTAAGAATCTGAAAAAGAATTTATTGATGTCTCTCTGTACGTGAATCAAGTGGATGTACAGCAGCAAGAAACAGAGCTTTGAAAATCAGCTGTAACCAATATAGTAATAAATTGAAAAAAATAAATGACAGAGAGACAGAGAAAACCTCTTACAACTTTTCCTCAGGGACGGTGATGCAACATGGATTGAACACATCTAGACCCACAGCAGGATGAGACATAAGGCTGGAAACTGTTTGCGCTAAGAGAAATGTGAGGTTGGGTGAGGAAATGCACACCCTTTAAAGTAATACTACCTGGTACCCATTCAATGGGTCCCAAATCTGCAGGTTCAAGGGATCTTCCTACAGCTAAAACATGCATGGAAAACCCAGAGGACTGTACACCATGTGATCGGGAGATGTGTCTAAAATGCACCTCATTTATCCTCTCCTGGTGCTCCTGTTCACCATTCCAGCCACGTTACTTAGAATCTCCCCACTTGGAGAATCAGCACATTTAAACTTCTGTTTCACACATTTTGCAAATTGTGAGGAGGATGAACAGGAAGAGGGGGAACCAATGAGAGAAGAGTTGTAGGGGTTTGGACGGGCACATATCACTCTAATTTCCCATTAAGAATAAGAATTAAAGAAAGGCTCAGCCTGCCTCGCCGGAGCCAAAATAGGGCCTGAAGCAATCCTGCGGGTTTGAGGCCAGCTCACAAAAGAACAACTTAAAAAATGGAGCTCAGGGTCACTGCAATTCACAAACCTGCAGAGTTATAAATGAAAACTAACGTCCAAAAATATGTTGAGGTAAGGCAAAGAAGAGGATCTGAATGCAAGACAGAATTGCAAGAAACAGATTTCAAGAGATAGATTGGACTCGTCTTTAACGCACATGAAAAGCGGCAGAATTTCGACAATGATGCAGTTGGCCCAAAAGGGCGTATGCGTTTTTTCCTGATTATATCCAGGAAAAAACGCATACGCACTTTATGGGCAACGAAGCAAGCAAGCAATGCAAATGTGCACAACAAAGAAGTCTCACTTCCCACCGGTCAAAAGGGCCATCCTAAAAAATTGTAAAAACCAGAAATGCAGGACAGGCCATGGAGAACCGGGAGCCTTTATACGCTGATGGGCAGTGTGTGAACTGCCGAGAGCCACTCTGCAGAAGTGTATGGTGGTTCCTAAATCATCTAAATAACAGAGCTACAGAACATAGGACACTTCCAATCATGGGAGTATATCTAGGGAAGTCTAAAAATCAACAAGACACAAGCACACCACAGTTTAGGGCTACTCTGTTTACAAGAACCTCAACTTCAGTACACCTTAAATATCCCAGGAAAGAGAACAATGGATAAAGAAGATGTGGTACTTATGTACAATGGAATATCTCTTCACCATGAAATCAATGTAATAAGGCTAGTAGAAGGATAAAGAGTGGATTTAGGTCCGATAATATTACTTGAAATAAGTCAAACAGAAAAAGAAACATATCATAAGATATCACTTATAGAGGGAGGGTAAATATGGCTGCACAAGAAATGAATTACAGAACAGAACAGTGTCTCACATTTAGAAAACACACTTATGTCAGCTTAAGGGGAAAGGAGAGGTGGGGTGATGCATAAAACCAGAGTTTGAAATTAGCACAGATACCGTTCAATAAACCAAATAGGTATTAGACAAGATCTACACCTTGCTCAATGAACTGGCCTCAACACACCCTATACACTGCAGAGAAATATATCTGAGTAATAAGAATCTTAAAACCCATGTATTGATATATCTCCATAAGGGAATCAAGTGTGTGCAGAGCGGCACAAACACAGCAGTGAAAATGAGCTAAACCCCATTATAGAAATAAATTTTAAAAACAAAACGCAGAAACAATGAAAGAGAGAAAAATTCTTACAAAATTCGCTCAGGGGCTGTGATGCAACCTGGATTGACCACATATAAACCCACAGCTGGATAAGACATAAGGCTGGACACTTGGGGCTGAGAGGATTGGTGAGCTTTGGTGAGCAACTGCCGAAAGTTTAATGCAATACTTCATGCTACTCAGTCCAAGGGTCCCAACACTCCAGGTTGAAGGGAATCTTCCTACAGCTAAACCATGCTTGGGAAACCCAGCGACTGGTATACCATATGATCGGGAAAGGTTTCTAAAACGCACCTCATTTTTGCTCACCTGGGGCTCCGGATCGACATTCCAGCCGCTTTACTAACAACATCCCCACATGGAGAGTCAATGCCTTTAAGTTCTGGTATCGCACAGTCTGCAGTTAGTGCGGAGGATGAATGGGAATAGGGGGAACCAGTGAGAAACTAGCTGTAGCGGTTTCAATGGGCACATGTCACTCTAATGTCACATCAGTAAGAAGAATTAACCAAAGGCACAGCAAAGTGCCCCAGAAGAAGAATAGGGCTTCAAGGAATCCTGTGGTTATGGGGCAAGATCACAAAAATAAGAGCTGAAAAATGGACCTAAGGGCCACTGCAATTCAAAAACCTGCAGAGTTATAAAGGCCAACTATTTTCAAAAAATATATTGAGGTAAGGCTATGAAGAAGCATTGAAAGCAAGGCAGAATTGCAGGAAACCGATTTCAGGAGGTACACTGGAATTGCACTGAAAACAAATGAAGAGAGTCAGAACCTCGACAATGATGCACTTGGCCAAAAAGGGCGTATGTGTTTTTTCCTGAATATAGTCAGGAAAAAACGCATACGCACTTTTTGGCCAACCAAGCAAGCTTGCAAAGGAAATCTGCACTACAATGAAGTCTCACTTTCCCCTGGTCAAAAGGGCCATCTGAAAAAAGTGTAAAATCCATAAAGGCAGAACAGGCCATGGAGAACTGGGAGCCTTGTTATGCTGATGGGTGGGATGGAAATTGCCAACAGCCACTCTGGAGAAGTGTATGGTGTTTTCTGAAACATCTAAAAAACAAAGCAACAGAGCCTAGGGCACTTCCACTTATGGTCCTATAGTTTAGGGAAATTAAAATCAAAAAGAAACAGCCACCCCAAAGTTTGGGATGGCTCTGTTTACAAGAACCTCATATACGGTACAAGTTCAATATCGCAGAAAGTGAAAAATGGATAAAGAAGTTGTGGTACTTACGTACAATGCAATATCACTCAGCAATGAAATCTATGTCATCAGGCCCATAGCAGCATAATGAGTGGATTCAGGTACGATGATTCTAACTGAAATAAGTCACACAGAAAAAGAAACATCATAAGATATCAGTAATACATGGAATGTAAACTTGGCTACTCAGGAACTGAATTACAGAACAGAACAGGGTCTCAAATTTAGAAAACCAACTTATGCTTGCTTAAGGGTAAAGGTGAGTTGGGGTGCTGCATAAAACCAGAGATTGAAATGAGCACAGATAAAGTTCCTTAAGCCAAATATGGAATAGACAAGAGCTACTCCTTGCTCAATGAAATGGACTCAACACCGCATATTAAACGCCTAAGAATGTACCTGACTAGTAAGTATCTTAAAACCTATGAATTGCTATGTCTCCGAAAGAGAATCAAGCATGTGTACAGGGGCATAAACGCAGCAGTGATAGGATTGGAGAGGTTCGGTGAGCAAATGAAGACCCTTTGAAGTCATATTGCATGGTACCCATTCCACGGGTTTCAACTACCCAGGTTTAAGGTATTCTTCCTTCAGCTAAAACATGCATGTGGAACCTAGATTATGATCAACCATGTGATCGGGAGATGTGTTCAAATATGTCTCAGTTTTCATACCCTGGTACTCGGGTGCAACATTCCAGACGCTTTACTAACACTCTCCCGACTTGGAGAGTCAGTCCCTTTAACCCCCTGTTGGGCCCAGTTTGCAATTTCTGTGGAAGATGAACAGGAATAGCGAGAACCAATGAGAGACTAGCTGGAGGTGTCTGGACGGGCAAATTTAACTCTCATTTCCCACCAGGAAGAGGAATTAACCAAAGGCTCAGCGTGCCGTGCTGGAAACAGATTAGGGCCTGAAGCCATCCTGCGGTGTTACGGCCAGCTCACAAGAAAGCGAGTTGAAGAAAGGAGCTCAGGGGCACTGTAATTCACAAACCTGCAGAGTTATAAATTACAGCTATCGTCCAAAAATATACTGAAGTAAGGCTGCCAAGAGGACTTGAAAGCGGGGCAGAATTGCAGGAAACCGATTTCAGGAGGTAGACAGGAATTGCATTGAAAACATATGAAGAGAGTCAGAACGTCGACAATGATGCACTTGGCCAAAAAGGGCGTATGCGTTTTCTCCTGAATATATTCAGGAAAAAACGCATACGCCCTTTTTGGCCAACCAAGCAAGCTTGCAAAGGAAATCTGCACTACAATGAAGTCTCACTTCCCCCCGGTCAAAAGGGCCATCTGAAAAAAGTGTAAAATCCAGAAAGGCAGGACAGGCCATGGAGAACTGGGAGCCTTGTTATGCTGTTGGGCGGGATGTAAATTGCCAACAGACACTCGGGAGAAGTGTATGGTGTTTCCTGAAACATCTAAAAAACAAAGCAACAGAGCCTAGGGCACTTCCACTTATGGTCCTATAGCTTAGGGAAATTAAAACCAAAAAGACACAGCCACCCCAAAGGTTGGGACGCCTCTGTTTACAAGAACCTCGTTTATCGTACAAGTTCAATATCACAGAAAGTGAAAAATGGATAAAGAACTTGTGGTACTTACGTACAATGCAGTATCACTCAGCAATGAAATCTATGTCATCAGGCCCGTAGCAGCATAATGAGTGGATTCAGGTACGATGATTCTAACTGAAATAAGTCACACAGAAAAAGAAACATCATAAGATATCAGTCATACACGGAATGTAAACTTGGCTACACAGGAACTGAATTCCAAAACAGAACAGGGTCTCAAATTTAGAAAACCAACTTATGCTTGATTAAGGGGAAAGGTGAGTTGGGGTGCTGCATAAAACCAGAGATTGAAATGAGCACAGATAAAGTTCCTTAAGCCAAATATGGAATAGACAAGAGCTACTCCTTGCTCAATGAAATGGACTCAACACCCCATATTATACGCCTAAGAATGTACCTGACTAGTAAGTATCTTAAAACCTATGGATTGCTATGTCTCCAAAAGAGAATCAAGCGTGTGTACAGGGGCATAAACGCAGCAGTGATAGGATTGGAGAGGTTCGGTGAGCAAATGAAGACCCTTTGAAGTCATATTGCATGGTACCCATTCCACGGGTCTCAACTCTCCAGGTTTAACGTATTCTTCCTTCAGCTAAAACATGCATGTGGAACCCAGAGTATGATCAACCGTGTGAACGGGAGACGTGTTCAAATATGTCTCAGTTTTCCTCCCCTGGTACTCGGGTGCAAGATTCCAGATGCTTTACTAACACTCTCCCCACTTGGAGAGTCAGCGCCTTTAACCTCCTGTTTGGCCCAGTTTGCACTTTCTGCGGAAGATGAACAGGAATAGGGAGAACCAATGAGAGACTAGCTGGAGGTGTCTGGACGGGCAAATTTAACTCTCATTTCCCACCAGGAAGAGGAATTAACCAAAGGCTCAGCGTGCTGTGCCGGAACCAGATTAGGGCCTGAAGCCATCCTGCGGTGTTGCGGCCAGCTCACAAGAAAGCGAGTTGAAGAAAGGAGCTCAGGGGCACTGTAATTCGAAAACCTGCAGAGTTATAAATGACAGCTATGTCCAAAAATATATTGAAATAAGGCTGCCAAGAGGACTTGAAAGCGGGGCAGAATTGCAGGAAACCGATTTCAGGAGGTAGACTGGAATTGCATTAAAAGCATAGGAAAAGAGGCAGAGCGTCCACAATGATGCACTTGGCCAGAAAGTGCGTATGCGTTTTTTCCTGAATATATTCAGGAAAAAACGCATACGCCCTTTTTGGCCAACCAAGCAAGCTTGCAAAGGAAATCTGCACTACAATGAAGTCTCACTTCCCCCCGGTCAAAAGGGCCATCTGAAAAAAGTGTAAAATCCAGAAAGGCAGGACAGGCCATGGAGAACTGGGAGCCTTGTTATGCTGATGGGCGGGATGTAAATTGCCAACAGACACTCGGGAGAAGTGTATGGTGTTTCCTGAAACATCTAAAAAACAAAGCAACAGAGCCTAGGGCACTTCCACTTATGGTCCTATAGCTTAGGGAAATTAAAATCAAAAAGACAAAACCACCCCAAAGTTTGGGACGCCTCTGTTTACAAGAACCTCGTTTACAGTACAAGTTCAACATCGCAGAATGTGAAAAATGGATAAAGAAGTTGTGGTATTTACTTACAAAGCAATATCACTCAGCACTGAAATCTATGTCATCAGGCCCTTAGCAGAACAATGAGTGGATTCAGGTACGATGATTCTAACTGAAATAAGTCACACAGAAAAAGAAACATCATAAGATATCACTAATACACGGAATGTAAACTTGGCTACACAGGAACTGAATTCCAAAACAGACAGGGTCTCAAATTTAGAAAACCAACTTATGCTTGCTTAAGGGAAAAGGTGAGTTGGGGTGCTGCATAAAACCAGAGATTGAAATGAGCACAGATAAAGTTCCTTAAGCCAAATATGGAATAAACAAGAGCTACTCCTTGCTCAACGAAATGGACTCAACACCCCATATTAAACACCTAAGAATGTACCTGACTAGTAAGTATCATAAACCTATGGATTGCCATGTCTCCGAAAGAGAATCAAGCATGTGTACAGGGGCATAAACGCAGCAGTGATAGGATTGGAGAGGTTCGGTGAGCAAATGAAGACCCTTTGAAGTCATATTGCATGGTACCCATTCCACGGGTTTCAACTACCCAGGTTTAAGGTATTCTTCCTTCAGCTAAAACATGCATGTGGAACCTAGAGTATGATGAACCATGTGATCGGGAGACGTGTTCAAATATGTCTCAGTTTTCGTACTCTGGTACTCGGGTGCAACATTCCAGACGCTTTACTAACACTCTCCCGACTTGGAGAGTCAGCCCCTTTAACCTCCTGTTTGGCCCAGTTTGCAATTTCTGGGGAAGATGAACAGGAATAGCGAGAACCAATGAGAGAGTAGCTGGAGGTGTCTGGACGGACAAATTTAACTCTCATTTCCCACCAGGAAGAGGAATTAACCAAAGGCTCAGCATGCCGTGCCGGAACCAGATTAGGCCCTGTAGCCATCCTGCGGTGTTGCGGCCAGCGCACAAGAAAGCGAGTTGAAGAAAGGAGCTCAGGGGCACTGTAATTCACAAACCTGCAGAGTTATAAATGATAGCTATCGTCCAAAAATATATTGAAGTAAGGCTGCCAAGAGGACTTGAAAGCGGGGCAGAATTGCAGGAAACCGATTTCAGGAGGTAGACTGGAATTGCATTGAAAGCATAGGAAAAGAGGCAGAACGTCCACCATGATGCACTTGGCCAAAAAGGGCGTATGCGTTTTTTCCTGAATATATTCAGGAAAAAACGCATACGCCCTTTTTGGCCAACCAAGCAAGCTTGCAAAGGAAATCTGCACTACAATGAAGTCTCACTTCCCCCCGGTCAAAAGGGCCATCTGAAAAAAGTGTAAAATCCAGAAAGGCAGGACAGGCCATGGAGAACTGGGAGCCTTGTTATGCTGATGGGCGGGATGTAAATTGCCAACAGACACTCAGGAGAAGTGTATGGTGTTTCCTGAAACATCTAAAAAACAAAGCAACAGAGCCTAGGGCACTTCCACTTATGGTCCTATAGCTTAGGGAAATTAAAACCAAAAAGACACAGCCACCCCAAAGGTTGGGACGCCTCTGTTTACGAAAACCTCATTTACCGTACAAGTTCAATATCACAGAAAGTGAAAAATGGATAAAGAACTTGTGGTACTTACGTACAATGCACTATCTCTCAGCAATGAAATCTATGTCATCAGACCCGTAGCAGCATAATGAGTGGATACAGGTACGATGATTCTAACTGAAATAAGTCACACAGAAAAAGAAACATCATAAGATATCACTAATACACAGAATGTAACCTTGGCTACACAGGAACTGAATTCCAAAACAGAACAGGGTCTCAAATTTAGAAAACCAACTTATGCTTGCTTAAGGGGAAAGGTGAGTTGGGGTGCTGCATAAAACCAGAGATTGAAATGAGCACAGATAAAGTTCCTTAAGCCAAATATGGAATAGACAAGAGCTACTCCTTGCTCAAAGAAATGGACTCAACACCCCATATTAAACGCCTAAGAATGTACCTGACTAGTAAGTATCTTAAAACCTATGGATTGCTATGTCTCCAAAAGAGAATGAAGCGTGTGTACAGGGGCATAAACGCAGCAGTGATAGGATTGGAGAGGTTCAGTGAGCAAATGAAGACCCTTTGAAGTCATATTGCATGGTACCCATTCCACGGGTCTCAACTCTACAGGTTTAAGGTATTCTTCCTTCAGCTAAAACATGCATGTGGAACCCAGAGTATGATCAACCGTGTGAATGGGAGACGTGTTCAAATATGTCTCAGTTTTCCTCCCCTGGTACTCGGGTGCAACATTCCAGACGCTTTACTAACACTCTCCACACTTGGAGAGTCAGCGCCTTTAACCTCCTGTTTGGCCCAGTTTGCAATTTCTGCGGAAGATGAACAGGAATAGGGAGAACCAATGAGAGACTAGCTGGAGGTGTCTGGACGGGCAAATTTAACTCTCATTTCCCACCAGGAAGAGGAAATAACCAAAGGCTCAACGTGCCGTGCCGGAAACAGATTAGGGCCTGAAGCCATCCTGCGGTGTTGCGGCCAGCTCAAAAGAAAACGAGTTGAGGAAAGGAGCTCAGGAGCACTGTAATTCACAAACCTGCAGAGTTATAAATGACAGCTATCGTCCAAAAATATACTGAAGTAAGGTTGCCAAGAGGACTTGAAAGCGGGGCAGAATTGCAGGAAACCGATTTCAGGAGGTAGATTGGAATTGCAATGAAAGCATAGGAAAAGAGGGAGAACGTCCACAATGATGCACTTGGCCAAAAAGGGCGTATGCGTTTTTTCCTGAATATATTCAGGAAAAAACGCATACGCCCTTTTTGGCCAACCAAGCAAGCTTGCAAAGGAAATCTGCACTACAATGAAGTCTCACTTCCCCCCGGTCAAAAGGGCCATCCGAAGAAAGTGTAAAATCCAGAAAGGTAGGACAGGCCATGGAGAACTGGGAGCCTTGTTATGCTGATGGGCGGGATGGAAATTGCCAACAGACACTAGGGAGAAGTGTGTGGTGTTGCCTGAAACATCTAAAAAACAAAGCAACAGAGCCTAGGGCACTTCCACTTATGGTCCTATAGCTTAGGGAAATTAAAATCAAAAAGACACAGCCACCCCAAATTTTGGGACGCCTCTGTTTACAAGAACCTCGTTTACAGTACAAGTTCAACATCGCAGAAAGTGAAAAATGGATAAAGAAGTTGTGGTATTTACTTACAAAGCAATATCACTCAGCAATGAAATCTATGTCATCAGGCCCTTAGCAGCACAATGAGTGGATTCAGGTATGATGATTCTAACTGAAATAAGTCACACAGAAAAAGAAACATCATAAGATATCAGTAATACACGGAATGTAAACTTGGCTACACATGAACTGAATTACAGAACAGAACAGGGTCTCAAATTTAGAAAACAAACTTATGCTTGCTTAAGGGGAAAGGTGAGTTGGGGTGCTGCATAAAACCAGAGATTGAAATGAGCACAGATAAAGTTCCTTAAGCCAAATATGGAATAGACAAGAGCTACTCCTTGCTCAAAGAAATGGACTCAACACCCCATATTAAACGCCTAAGAACGTACCTGACTAGTAAGTATCTTAAAACCTATGGATTGCTATGTCTCCAAAAGAGAATGAAGCGTGTGTACAGGGGCATAAACGCAGCAGTGATAGGATTGGAGAGGTTCGGTGAGCAAATGAAGACCCTTTGAAGTCATATTGCATGGTACCCTTTCCACGGGTTTCAACTACCCAGGTTTAAGGTATTCTTCCTTCAGATAAAACATGCATGTTGAACCCAGAGTATGATCAACCGTGTGAACGGGAGATGTGTTCAAATATGTCTAAGTTTTCGTAACCTGTTACTCGGGTGCAACATTCCAGACGCTTTACTAACACTCTCCTGACTTGGAGAGTCAGCGCCTTTAACCTCCTGTTTGGCCCAGTTTGCAATTTCTGCGGAAGATGAACAGGAATAGCGAGAACCAATGAGAGACTAGCTGGAGGTGTCTGGACGGGCAAATTTAACTCTCATTTCCCACCAGGAAGAGGAAATAACCAAAGGCTCAGCGTGCCGTGCCGGGACCAGATTAGGGCCTGAAGCCATCCTGTGGTGTTGCGGCCAGCTCACAAGAAAGCGAGTTGAAGAAAGGAGCTCAGGGGCACTGTAATTCACAGACCTGCAGAGTTATAAATGACAGCTATCGTCCAAAAAAATACTGAAGTAAGGCTGCCAAGAGGACTTGAAAGCGGGGCAGAATTGCAGGAAACCGACTTCAGGAGTTAGACTGGAATTGCTTTGAAAGCATAGGAAAAGAGGCAGAACGTCCACAATGATGCACTTGGCCAAAAAGGGCGTATGCGTTTTTTCCTGAATATATTCAGGAAAAAACGCATACGCCCTTTTTGGCCAACCAAGCAAGCTTGCAAAGGAAATCTGCACTACAATGAAGTCTCACTTCCCCCCGGTCAAAAGGGCCATTCGAAAAAAGTGTAAAATCTAGAAAGGTAGGACAGGCCATGGAGAACTGGGAGCCTTGTTATGCTGATGGGCGGGATGGAAATTGCCAACAGACACTAGGAAGAAGTGTGTGGTGTTGCCTGAAACATCTAAAAAACAAAGCAACAGAGCCTAGGGCACTTCCACTTATGGTCCTACAGCTTAGGGAAATTAAAATCAAAAAGACACAGCCACCCCAAAGTTTGGGACGCCTCTGTTTACAAGAACCTCGTTTACCATACAAGTTCAATATCACAGAAAGTGAAAAATGGATAAAGAACTTGTGGTACTTACGTACAATGCAGTATCACTCAGCAATGAAATCTATGTCATCAGGCCCGTAGCAGCATAATGAGTGGATTCAGGTACGATGATTCTAACTGAAATAAGTCACACAGAAAAAGAAACATCATAAGATATCACTAATACACGGAATGTAAACTTGGCTACACAGGAACTGAATTCCAAAACAGAACAGGGTCTCAAATTTAGAAAACCAACTTATGCTTGCTTAAGGGGAAAGGTGAGTTGGGGTGCTGCATAAAACCAGAGATTGAAATGAGCACAGATAAAGTTCCTTAAGCCAAATATGGAATAGACAAGAGCTACTCCTTGCTCAACGAAATGGACTCAACACCCCATATTAAACGCCTAAGAATGTACCTGACTAGTAAGTATCTTAAAACCTATGGATTGCTATGTCTCCGAAAGAGAATCAAGCATGTGTACAGGGGCATAAACGCAGCAGTGATAGGATTGGAGAGGTTCGGTGAGCAAATGAAGACCCTTTGAAGTCATATTGCATGGTACCCATTCCACTGGTCTCAACTCTCCAGGTTTAAGGTATTCTTCCTTCAGCTAAAACATGCATGTGGAACCCAGAGTATGATCAACCGTGTGAACGGGAGACGTGTTCAAATATGTCTCAGTTTTCCTCCCCTGGTACTCGGGTGCAATATTCCAGACGCTTTACTAACACTCTCCCCACTTGGAGAGTCAGCGCCTTTAACCTCCTGTTTGGCCCAGTTTGCAATTTCTGCGGCAGATGAACAGGAATAGGGAGAACCAATGAGAGACTAGCTGGAGGTGTCTGGACGCGCAAATTTAACTCTCATTTCCCACCAGGAAGAGGAAATAACCAAAGGCTCAGCGTTCCGTGCCAGAACCAGATTAGGGCCTGAAGCCATCCTGCGGTGTTGCGGCCAGCTCACAAGAAAGCGAGTTGAAGAAAGGAGCTCAGGGGCACTGTAATTCACAAACCTGCTGAGTTATAAATGACAGCTATCGTCCAAAAATATACTGAAGTAAGGCTGACAAGAGGACTTGAAAGCGGGGCAGAATTGCAGGAAACTGATTTCAGGAGGTAGACTGGAATTGCATTGAAAGCATAGGAAAAGAGGCAGAACGTCCACAATGATGCACTTGGCCAAAAAGGGCGTATGCGTTTTTTCCTGAATATATTCAGGAAAAAACGCATACGCCCTTTTTGGCCAACCAAGCAAGCTTGCAAAGGGAATCTGCACTACAATGAAGTCTCACTTCCCCCCGGTCAAAAGCGCCATCTGAAGAAAGTGTAAAATCCAGAAAGGCAGGACAGGCCATGGAGAACTGGGAGCCTTGTTATGCTGATGGGCGGGATGTAAATTGCCAACAGACACTCCGGAGAAGTGTATGGTGTTTCCTGAAACATCTAAAAAACAAAGCAACAGAGCCTAGGGCACTTCCACTTATGGTCCTATAGCTTAGGGAAATTAAAATCAAAAAGACACAGCCACCCCAAAGTTTGGAACGGCTCTGTTTACAAGAACCTCGTTTACAGTACAAGTTCAACATCGCAGAAAGTGAAAAATGGATAAAGAAGTTGTGGTATTTACTTACAAAGCAATATCACTCAGCAATGAAATCTATGTCATCAGGCCCTTAGCAGCACAATGAGTGGATTCAGGTATGATGATTCTAACTTAAATAAGTCACACAGAAAAAGAAACATCATAAGATATCAGTAATACACGGAATGTAAACTTGGCTACAAAGGAACTGAATTACAGAACAGAACAGGGACTCAAATGTAGAAAACCAACTTATGCTTGCTTAAGTGGAAAGGTGAGTTGGGGTGTTGCATAAAACCAGAGATTAAAATGAGCACAGATAAAGTTCCTTAAGCCAAATATGGAATAGACAAGAGCTACTCCTTGCTCAACGAAATGGACTCAACACCCCATATTAAACGCCTAAGAATGTACCTGACTAGTAAGTATCTTAAAACCTATGGATTGCTATGTCTCCGAAAGAGAATCAAGCATGTGTACAGGGGCATAAACACAGCAGTGATAGGATTGGAGAGGTTCGGTGAGCAAATGAAGACCCTTTGAAGTCATATTGCATGGTACCCATTCCACGGGTTTCAACTACCAGGGTTTAAAGTATTCTTCCTTCAGCTAAAACATGCATGTGGAACCTAGAGTATGCTCAACCATGTGATCGGGAGACGTGTTCAAATATGTCTCAGTTTTCGTACCCTGGTACTCGGATGCAACATTCCAGACGCTTTACTAACACTCTCCCGACTTGGAGAGTCAGTCCCTTTAACCTCCTGTTTGGCTCAGTTTGCAATTTCTGTGGAAGATGAACAGGAATAGCGAGAACCAATGACAGGCTAGCTGGAGGTGTCTGGACGGGCAAATTTAACTCTCATTTCCCACCAGGAAGAGGAATTAACCAAAGGCTCAGCGTGCCGTGCCGGAACCAGATTAGGGCCTGAAGCCATCCTGCGGTGTTGCGGCCAGCTCACAAGAAAGCGAGTTGAAGAAAGGAGCTCAGGGGCACTGTAATTCACAAACCTGCAGAGTTATAAATGACAGCTATCGTCCAAAAATATACTGAAGTAAGGCTGCCAAGAGGACTTGAAAGCGGGGCAGAATTGCAGGAAACCGATTTCAGGAGGTAGACTGGAATTGCATTGAAAGCATAGGAAAAGAGGCAGAACGTCCACAATGATGCACTTGGCCAAAAAGGGCGTATGCGTTTTTTCCTGAATATATTCAGGAAAAAACGCATACGCCCTTTTTGGCCAACCAAGCAAGCTTGCAAAGGAAATCTGCACTACAATGAAGTCTCACTTCCCCCCGGTCAAAAGGGCCATCTGAAAAAAGTGTAAAATCCAGAAAGGCAGGACAGGCCATGGAGAACTGGGAGCCTTGTTATGCTGATGGGCGGGATGTAAATTGCCAACAGACACTCGGGAGAAGTGTATGGTGTTTCCTGAAACATCTAAAAAACAAAGCAACAGAGCCTAGGGCACTTCCACTTATGGTCCTATAGCTTAGGGAAATTAAAATCAAAAAGACACAGCCACCCCAAAGTTTGGGACGCCTCTGTTTACAAGAACCTCGTTTACAATACAAGTTCAACAACGCAGAAAGTGAAAAATGGATAAAGAAGTTGTGGTATTTACTTACAAAGCAATATCACTCAGCAATGAAATCTATGTCATCAGGCCCTTAGCAGCACAGTGAGTGGATTCAGGTATGATGATTCTAACTGAAATAAGTCACACAGAAAAAGAAACATCATAAGATATCACTAATACACGGAATGTAAACTTGGCTACACAGGAACGGAATTACAGAACAGAACAGGGTCTCAAATTTAGAAAACCAACTTATGCTTGCTTAAGGGGAAAGGTGAGTTGGGGTGCTGCATAAAACCAGAGATTGAAATGACCACAGATAAAGTTCCTTAAGCCAAATATGGAATAGACAAGAGCTACTCCTTGCTCAGCGAAATGGACTCAACACCGCATATTAAACGCCTAAGAATGTACCTGACTAGTAAGTATATTAAAACCTACGGATTGCTATGTCTCCGAAAGAGAATCAAGCATGTGTACAGGGGCATAAACGCAGCAGTTATAGGATTGGAGAGGTTTGGTGAGCAAATGAAAACCCTTTGAAGTCATATTGCATGGTACCCATTCCACGGGTTTCAACTACCCAGGTTTAAGGTATTCTTCCTTCAGCTAAAACATGCATGTGGAACCTAGTGTATGATCAACCATGTGATCGGGAGACGTGTTCAAATATGTCTCAGTTTTCCTCCTTGGTACTCGGGTGCAACATTCCAGACGCTTTACTAAACTCTCCCCACTTGGAGAGTCAGCGCCTTTAACCTCCTGTTTGGCCCAGTTTGCAATTTCTGTGGAAGATGAACAGGAATAGCGAGAACCAATGACAGGCTAGCTGGAGGTGTCTGGACGGGCAAATTGAACTCTCATTTCCCACCAGGAAGAGGAAATAACCAAAGGCTCAGCATGCCGTGCCGGAACCAGATTAGGGCCTGAAGCCATCCTGCGGTGTTGCGGCCAAGTCACAAGAAAGCGAGTTGAAGAAAGGAGCTCAGGGGCACTGTAATTCACAAACCTGCAGAGTTATAAATGACAGCTATCGTCCAAAAATATACTGATGTAAGGCTGCCAAGAGGACGTGAAAGCGGGGCAGAATTGCAGGAAACCGATTTCAGGAGGTAGACTGGAATTGCATTGAAAGCATAGGAAAAGAGGCAGAACGTCCACAATGATGCACTTGGCCAAAAAGGGCGTATGCGTTTTTTCCTGAATATATTCAGAAAAAAACGCATACGCCCTTTTTGGCCAACCAAGCAAGCTTGCAAAGGAAATCTGCACTACAATGAAGTCTCACTTCCCCCCGGTCAAAAGGGCCATCTGAAAAAAGTGTAAAATCCAGAAAGGCAGGACAGGCCATGGAGAACTGGGAGCCTTGTTATGCTGATGGGCGGGATGTAAATTGCCAACAGACACTCGGGACAAGTGTATGGTGTTTCCTGAAACATCTAAAAAACAAAGCAACAGAGCCTAGGGCACTTCCACTTATGGTCCTATAGCTTAAGGAAATTAAAATCAAAAAGACACAGCCTCCCCAAAGATTTTGACGCCTCTGTTTACAAGAACCTCGTTTACCATACAAGTTCAATATTACAGAAAGTGAAAAATGGATAAAGAACTTGTGGTACTTACGTACAATGCAGTATCACTCAGCAATGAAATCTATGTCATCAGGCCCGTAGCAGCATAATGAGTGGATTCAGGTACGATGATTCTAACTGAAATAAGTCACACAGAAAAAGAAACATCATAAGATATCACTAATACACGGAATGTAAACTTTCCTACAGAGGAACTGAATTCCAAAACAGAACAGGGTCTCAAATTTAGAAAACCAACTTATGCTTGCTTAAGGGGAAAGGTGAGTTGGGGTGCTGCATAAAACCAGAGATTGAAATGAGCACAGATAAAGTTCCTTAAGCCAAATATGGAATAGACAAGAGCTACTCCTTGCTCAACGAACTGGACTCAACACCCCATATTAAACGACTAAGAATGTACCTGACTAGTAAGTATCTTAAAACCTATGGATTGCTATGTCTCCAAAAGAGAATCAAGCGTGTGTACAGGGGCATAAACGTAGCAGTGATAGGATTGGAGAGGTTCAGTGAGCAAATGAAGACCCTTTGTAATCATATTGCATGGTACCCATTACACGGGTCTCAACTCTCCAGGTTTAAGGTATTCTTCCTTCAGCTAAAACATGCATGTGGAACCCAGAGTATTATCAACTGTGTGATCAGGAGACATGTTCAAATATGTCTCAGTTTTCCTCCCCTGGTACTCGGGTGCAACATTCCAGACGCTTTACTAACACTCTCCCCACTTGGAGAGTCAGCGCCTTTAACCTCCTGTTTGGCCCAGTTTGCAATTTCTGCGGAAGATGAACAGGAATAGCGAGAACCAATGAGAGACTAGCTGGAGGTGTCTGGACGGGCAAATTTAACTCTCATTTCCCACCAGGAAGAGGAATTAACCAAAGGCTCAGCGTGCTGTGCCGGAACCAGATTAGGGCCTGAAGCCATCCTGCGGTGTTGCGGCCAGCTCACAAGAAAGCGAGTTGAAGAAAGGAGCTCAGGGGCACTGTAATTCACAAACCTGCAGAGTTATAAATGACAGCTATCGTCCAAAAATATACTGAAGTAAGGCTGCCAAGAGGACTTGAAAGCGGGGCAGAATTGCAGGAAACTGATTTCAGGAGGTAGACTGGAATTGCATTGAAAGCATAGGAAAAGAGGCAGAACATCCACAGTGATGCACTTGGTGAAAAAAGACGTATGCGTTTTTTCCTGAATATATTCAGGAAAAAACGCATACGCCATTTTTGGCCAACCAAGCAAGCTTGCAAAGGAAATCTGCACTACAATGAAGTCTCACTTCCCCCCAGTCAAAAGGGCCATCTGAAAAAAGTGTAAAATCCAGAAAGACAGGACAGGCCATGGAGAACTGGGAGCCTTGTTATGCTGATGGGCGGGATGTAAATTGCCAACAGACACTCGGGAGAAGTGTATGGTGTTTCCTGAAACATCTAAGAAACAAAGCAACAGAGCCTAGGGCACTTCCACTTATGGCCTATGGCTTAGGGAAATTAAAATCAAAAAGACACAGCCACGCCAAAGTTTGGAACGGCTCTGTTTACAAGAACCTCGTTTACCGTACAAGTTCAATATCACAGAAAGTGAAAAATGGATAAAGAACTTGTGGTACTTACGTACAATGCAGTATCACTCAGCAATGAAATCTATGTCATCAGGCCCATAGCAGCATAATAGTGGATTCAGGTATGATGATTCTAACTGAAATAAGTCACACAGAAAAAGAAACATCATAAGATATCACTAATACACGGAATGTAATCTTGGCTACACAGGAACTGAATTCCAAAACAGAACAGGGTCTCAAATTTAGAAAACCAACTTATGCTTGCTTAAGGGGAAAGGTGAGTTGGGGTGCTGCATAAAACCAGACATTGGAATCAGCACAGATAAAGTTCCTTAAGCCAAATATGGAATAGACAAGAGCTACTCCTTGCTCAACGAAATGGACTCAACACCGCATATTAAACGCCTAAGAATGTACCTGACTAGTAAGTATCTTAAAACCTATGGATTGCTGTGTCTCTGAAAGAGAAACAAGCGTGTGTACACGGCCATAAACACAGCAGTGATAGGATTGGAGAGGTTTGGTGAGCAAATGAAGATGCTTTGAAGTCATATTGCATGGTACCCATTCCACGGGTCTCAACTCTCCAGGTTTAAGGGATTCTTCCTTCAGCTAAAACATGCATGTGGAACCTAGAGTATGATCAACCATTTGATCGGGAGACGTCTTCAAATATGTCTCTGTTCTCGTCCCCTGGTACTCGGGTGCAACATTCCAGACGCTTTACTAATACTCTCCCCACTTGGAGAGTCAGTGCCTTTAACCTCCGGTTTGGCCCAGTTTGCAATTTCTGCGGAAGATGAACAGGAATAGCGAGAACCAATGAGAGACTAGCTGGAGGTGTCTGGACGGGCAAATTTAACTCTCATTTCCCACCAGGAAGAGGAAATAACCAAGGCTCAGCGTGCCGTGCCGGAACCAGATTAGGGCCTGAAGCCATCCTGCGGTGTTGCGGCCAGGTCACAAGAAAGCGAGTTGAAGAAAGGAGCTCAGGGGCACTGTAATTCACAAACCTGCAGAGTTATAAATGACAGCTATCGTCCAAAAATATACTGAAGTAAGGCTGCCAAGAGGACTTGAAAGCGGGGCAGAATTGCAGGAAACCGATTTCAGGAGGTAGACTGGAATTGCATTGAAAGCATAGGAAAAGAGGCAGAACGTCCACAATGATGCACCTGGCCAAAAAGGGCGTATGCGTTTTTTCCTGAATATATTCAGGAAAAAACGCATACGCCCTTTTTGGCCAACCAAGCAAGCTTGCAAAGGAAATCTGCACTACAATGAAGTCTCACTTCCCCCCGGTCAAAAGGGCCATCTGAAAAAAGTGTAAAATCCAGAAAGGCAGGACAGGCCATGGAGAACTGGGAGCCTTGTTATGCTGATGGGCGGGATGTAAATTGCCAACAGACACTCGGGAGAAGTGTATGGTGTTTCCTGAAACATCTAAAAAACAAAGCAACAGAGCCTAGGGCACTTCCACTTATGGTCCTATAGCTTCGGGAAATTAAAATCAAAAAGACACAGCCACCCCAAAGTTTGGGACGCCTCTGTTTACAAGAACCTCGTTTACAGTACAAGTTCAACATCGCAGAAAGTGAAAAATGGATAAAGAAGTTGTGGTATTTACTTACAAAGCAATATCACTCAGCAATGAAATCTATGTCATCAGGCGCTTAGCAGCACAATGAGTGGATTCAGGTATGATGATTCTAACTGAAATAAGTCACACAGAAAAAGAAACATCATAAGATATCAGTAATACATGGAATGTAAACTTGGCTACACAGGAAATGAATTACAGAACGGAACAGGGTCTCAAATTTAGAAAACCAACTTATGCTTGCTTAAGGGTAAAGGTGAGTTGGGGTGCTGCATAAAACCAGAGATTGAAATGAGCACAGATAAAGTTCCTTAAGCCAAATATGGAATAGACAAGAGCTACTCCTTGCTCAACGAAATGGACTCAACACCGCATATTAAACGCCTAAGAATGTACCTGACTAATAAGTATCTTAAAACCTATGGATTGCTATGTCTCCGAAAGAGAATCAAGCATGTGTACAGGGGCATAAACGCAGCAGTGATAGGATTGGAGAGGGTCGGTGAGCAAATGAAGACCCTTTGAAGTCATATTGCATGGTACCCATTCCACGGGTTTCAACTACCAAGGTTTAAGGTATTCTTCCTTCAGCTAAAACATGCATGTGGAACCCAGAGTATGATCAACCATGTGATTGGGAGACGTGTTCAAATATGTCTCAGTTTTCGTACCTTGGTACTCGGGTGCAACATTCAAGACGCTTTACTAACACTCTCCCGACTTGGAGAGTCAGTCCCTTTAACCTCCTGTTTGGCCCAGTTTGTAATTTCTGCGGAAGATGAACAGGAATAGGGAGAACCAATGAGAGACTAGCTGGAGGTGTCTGGACGGGCAAATTTAACTCTCATTTCCCACCAGGAAGAGGAATTAACCAAAGGCTCAGCCTGCCGTGCCGGAACCAGATTAGGGCCTGAAGCCATCCTGCGGTGTTGCGGCCAGCTCACAAGAAAGCGAGTTGAAGAAAGGAGCTCAGGGGCACTGTAATTCACAAACCTGCAGAGTTATAAATGACAGCTATCATCCAAAAATATACTGAAGTAAGGCTGCCAAGAGGACTTGAAAGCGGGGCAGAATTGCAGGAAACCGATTTCAGGAGGTAGACTGGAATTGCATTGAAAGCATAGGAAAAGAGGCAGAACGTCCACATTGATGCACTTGGCCAAAAAGGGCGTATGCGTTTTTTCCTGAATATATTCAGGAAAAAACGCATACGCCCTTTTTGGCCAACCAAGCAAGCTTGCAAAGGAAATCTGCACTACAATGAAGTCTCACTTCCCCCCGGTCAAAAGGGCCATCTGAAAAAAGTGTAAAATCCAGAAAGGCAGGACAGGCCATGGAGAACTGGGAGCCTTGTTATGCTGATGGGCGGGATGTAAATTGCCAACAGACACTCGGGAGAAGTGTATGGTGTTTCCTGAAACAACTAAAACACAAAGCAACAGAGCCTAGGGCACTTCCACTTATGGTCCTATAGCTTAGGGAAATTAAAATCACAAAGACACAGCCACCCCAAAGTTTGGGACGCCTCTTTTTACAAGAAACTCATTTACCGTACAAGTTCAATATCACAGAAAGTGAAAAATGGATAAAGAACTTGTGGTACTTACGTACAATGCAGTATCACTCAGCAATGAAATCTATGTCATCAGGCCCGTAGCAGCATAATGAGTGGATTCAGGTACGATGATTCTAACTGAAATAAGTCACACAGAAAAAGAAACATCATAAGATATCACTAATACACGGAATGTAAACTTGGCTACACAGGAAATGAATTACAGAACAGAACAGGGTCTCAAATTTAGAAAACCAACTTATGCTTGCTTAAGGGTAAAGGTGAGTTGGGGTGCTGCATAAAACCAGAGATTGAAATGAGCACAGATAAAGTTCCTTAAGCCAAATATGGAATAGACAAGAGCTACTCCTTGCTCAACGAAATGGACTCGACACCGCATATTAAACGCCTAAGAATGTACCTGGCTAGTAAGTATCTTAAAACCTATGGATTGCTATGTCTCCGAAAGAGAATCAAGCATGTGTACAGGGGCATAAACGCAGCAGTGATAGGATTGGAGAGGTTCGGTGAGCAAATGAAGACCCTTTGAAGTCATATTGCATGGTACCCATTCCACGGGTTTCAACTACCCAGGTTGAAGGTATTCTTCCTTCAGCTAAAACATGCATGTGGAACCCAGAGTATGATCAACCATGTGATCGGGAGACGTGTTCAAATATGTCTCAGTTTTCGTACCCTGGTACTCGGGTTCAACATTCCAGACGCTTTACTAACACTCTCCCGACTAGGAGAGTCAGTCCCTTTAACCTCCTGTTTGGCCCAGTTTGCAATTTCTGTGGAAGATGAACAGGAATAGCGAGAACCAATGAGAGACTAGCTGGAGGTGTCTGGACGGGCAAATTTAACTCTCATTTCCCACCAGGAAGAGGAATTAACCAAAGGTTCAGCGTGCCGTGCTGGAACCAGATTAGGGCCTGAAGCCATCCTGCGGTGTTGCGGCCAGCTCACAAGAAAGCGAGTTGAAGAAAGGAGCTCAGGGGCACTGTAATTCACAAACCTGCAGAGTTATAAATGACAGCTATCGTCCAAAAATATACTGAAGTAAGGCTGCCAAGAGGACTTGAAAGCGGGGCAGAATTGCAGGAAACCAATTTCAGAAGGTAGACTGGAATTTCATTGAAAGCATAGGAAAAGAGGCAGAACGTCCACAATGATGCACTTGGCCAAAAAGGGCGTATGCGTTTTTTCCTGAATATATTCAGGAAAAAACGCATACGCCCTTTTTGGCCAACCAAGCAAGCTTGCAAAGGAAATCTGCACTACAATGAAGTCTCACTTCCCCCCGGTCAAAAGGGCCATCTGAAAAAAGTGTAAAATCCAGAAAGGCAGGACAGGCCATGGAGAACTGGGAGCCTTGTTATGCTGATGGGTGGGATGTAAATTGCCAACAGACACTCGGGAGAAGTGTATGGTGTTTCCTGAAACAACTAAAACACAAAGCAACAGAGCCTAGGGCACTTCCACTTATGGTCCTATAGCTTAGGGAAATTAAAATCACAAAGACACAGCCACCCCAAAGTTTGGGACGCCTCTTTTTACAAGAAACTCATTTACCGTACAAGTTCAATATCACAGAAAGTGAAAAATGGATAAAGAACTTGTGGTACTTACGTACAATGCAGTATCACTCAGCAATGAAATCTATGTCATCAGGCCCGTAGCAGCATAATGAGTGGATTCAGGTACGATGATTCTAACTGAAATAAGTCACACAGAAAAAGAAACATCATAAGATATCACTAATACACGGAATGTAAACTTGGCTACACAGGAAATGAATTACAGAACAGAACAGGGTCTCAAATTTAGAAAACCAACTTATGCTTGCTTAAGGGTAAAGGTGAGTTGGGGTGCTGCATAAAACCAGAGATTGAAATGAGCACAGATAAAGTTCCTTAAGCCAAATATGGAATAGACAAGAGCTACTCCTTGCTCAACGAAATGGACTCAACACCGCATATTAAACGCCTAAGAATGTACCTGACTAGTAAGTATCTTAAAACCTATGGATTGCTATGTCTCTGAAAGAGAATCAAGCATGTGTACAGGGGCATAAACGCAACAGTGATAGGATTGGAGAGGTTCGGTGAGCAAATGAAGACCCTTTGAAGTCATATTGCATGGTACCCATTCCACCGGTTTCAACTACCCAGGTTTAAGTTATTCTTCCTTCAGCTAAAACATGCATGTGGAACCCAGAGTATGATCAACCATGTGATTGGGAGACGTGTTCAAATATGTCTCAGTTTTCGTACCCTGGTACTCGGGTGCAACATTCCAGACGCTTTACTAACACTCTCCCGACTTGGAGAGTCAGTCCCTTTAACCTCCTGTTTGGCCCAGTTTGCAATTTCTGCGGAAGATGAACAGGAATAACGAGAACCAATGAGAGACTAGCTGGAGGTGTCTGGACGGGCAAATTTAACTCTCATTTCCCACCGGGAAGAGGAATTAACCAAGGGCTCAGCGTGCCGTGCCGGAACCAGATTAGGGCCTGAAGCCATCCTGCGGTGTTGCGGCCAGGTTACAAGAAAGCGAGTTGAAGAAAGGAGCTCAGGGGCACTGTAATTCACAAACCTGCAGAGTTATAAATGACAGCTATCGTCCAAAAATATACTGAAGTAAGGCTGCCAAGAGGACTTGAAAGCGGGACAGAATTGCAGGAAACTGATTTCAGGAGGTAGACTGGAATTGCATTGAAAGCATAGGAAAAGAGGCAGAACGTCCACAATGATGCACTTGGCCACAAAGGGCGTATGCGTTTTTTCCTGAATATATTCAGGAAAAAACGCATACGCCCTTTTTGGCCAACCAAGCAAGTTTGCAAAGGAAATCTGCACTACAATGAAGTCTCACTTCCCCCCGGTCAAAAGGGCCATCTGAAAAAAGTGTAAAATCCAGAAAGGCAGGACAGGCCATGGAGAACTGGGAGCCTTGTTATGCTGATGGGCGGGATGTAAATTGCCAACAGACACTCGGGAGAAGTGTATGGTGTTTCCTGAAACATCTAAAAAACAAAGCAACAGAGCCTAGGGCACTTCCACTTATGGTCCTATAGCTTAGGGAAATTAAAATAAAAAAGACACAGCCACCCCAAAGTTTGGGACGCCTCTGTTTACAAGAACCTCGTTTACCGTACAAGTTCAATATCATAGAAAGTGAAAAATGGATAATGAACTTGTGGTACTTACGTACAATGCAGTATCACTCAGCAATGAAATCTATGTCATCAGGCCCTTAGCAGCACAATGAGTGGATTCAGGTATGATGATTCTAACTGAAATAAGTCACA
The DNA here is from genome assembly GCF_949987515.2 of Delphinus delphis. Lineage (NCBI taxonomy): Eukaryota > Metazoa > Chordata > Mammalia > Artiodactyla > Delphinidae > Delphinus > Delphinus delphis. The sequence goes on from NW_027192661.1 coordinate 2,675,728, forward strand.
CAGAAAAAGAAACATCATAAGATATCAGTAATACACGGAATGTAAACTTGGCTACACAGGAACTGAATTACAGAACAGAACAGGGTCTCAAATTTAGAAAACCAACTTATGCTTGCTTAAGGGGAAAGGTGAGTTGGGGTGCTGCATAAAACCAGAGATTGAAATGAGCACAGATAAAGTTCCTTAAGCCAAATATGGAATAGACAAGAGCTACTCCTTGCTCAACGAAATGGACTCAACACCGCATATTAAACGCCTAAGAATGTACCTGGCTAGTAAGTATCTTAAAACCTATGGATTGCTATGTCTCCGAAAGAGAATCAAGCATGTGTACAGGGGCATAAACGCGGCAGTGGTAGGATTGGAGAGGTTCGGTGAGCAAATGAAGACCCTTTGAACACATATTGCATGGTACCCATTCCACGGGTTTCAACTACCCAGGTTTAAGGTATTCTTCCTTCAGCTAAAACATGCATGTGGAACCCAGAGTATGATCAACCATGTGATCGGGAGACGTGTTCAAATATGTCTCAGTTTTCGTACCCTGGTACTCGGGTGCAACATTCCAGACGCTTTACTAACACTCTCCCGACTAGGAGAGTCAGTCCCTTTAACCTACTGTTTGGCCTAGTTTGCAATTTCTGTGGAAGATGAACAGGAATAGCGAGAACCAATGAGAGACTAGCTGGAGGTGTCTGGACGGGCAAATTTAACTCTCATTTCCCACCAGGAAGAGGAATTAACCAAAGGCTCAGTGTGCCGTGCCGGAACCAGATTACGGCCTGAAGCCATCCTGTGGTGTTGCGGCCAGCTCACAAGAAAGCGAGTTGAAGAAAGGAGCTCAGGGGCACTGTAATTCACAAACCTGCAGTGTTATAAATGACAGCTATCGTCCAAAAATATACTGAAGTAAGGCTGCCAAGAGGACTTGAAAGCGGGGCAGAATTGCAGGAAACCGATTTCAGGAGGTAGACTGGAATTGCATTGAAAGCATAGGAAAGGAGGCAGAACGTCCACAATGATGCACTTGGCCAAAAAGGGCGTATGCGTTTTTTCCTGAATATATTCAGGAAAAAACGCATACGCCCTTTTTGGCCAACCAAGCAAGCTTGCAAAGGAAATCTGCACTACAATGAAGTCTCACTTCCCCCCGGTCAAAAGGGCCATCTGAAAAAAGTGTAAAATCCAGAAAGGCAGGACAGGCCATGGAGAACTGGGAGCCTTGTTATGCTGATGGGCGGGATGTAAATTGCCAACAGACACTCGGGAGAAGTGTATGGTGTTTCCTGAAACATCTAAAAAACAAAGCAACAGAGCCTACGGCACTTCCACTTATGGTCCTATAGATTAGGGAATTTAAAATCAAAAAGACACAGCCACCGCAATGTTTGGGACGACTCTGTTTACAAGAACCTCGTTTACAGTACAAGTTCAGTATTACAGAAAGTGAAAAATGGATAAAGAACTTGTGGTACTTACGTACAATGCAGTATCACTCAGCAATGAAATCTATGTCATCAGGCCCGTAGCAGCATAATGAGTGGATTCAGGTACGATGATTCTAACTGAAATAAGTCACACAGAAAAAGAAACATCATAAGATATCAGTAATACACGGAATGTAAACTTGGCTACACAGGAACTGAATTCCAAAACAGAACAGGGTCTCAAATTTAGAAAACCAACTTATGCTTGCTTAAGGGGAAAGGTGAGTTGGGGTGCTGCATAAAACCAGAGATTGAAATGAGCACAGATAAAGTTCCTTAAGCCAAATATGGAATAGACAAGAGCTACTCCTTGCTCAACGAAATGGACTCAACACCCCATATTAAACGCCTAAGAATGTACCTGACTAGTAAGTATCTTAAAACCTATGGATTGCTATGTCTCCGAAAGAGAATCAAGCGTGTGTACAGGGGCGTAAATGCAGCAGTGATAGGATTGGAAAGGTTCGGTGAGCAAATGAAGACACTTTGAAGTCATATTGCATGGTACCCATTCCACGGGTTTCAACTACCCAGGTTTAAGGTATTCTTCCTTCAGCTAAAACATGCATGTGGAACCTAGAGTATGATCAACCATGTGATCGGGAGACGTGTTCAAATATGTCTCAGTTTTCGTACCCTGGTACTCGGGTGCAACATTCCAGACGCTTTAGTAACACTCTCCCCACTTGGAGAGTCAGCGCCTTTAACCTCCTGTTTGGCCCAGTTTGCAATTTCTGCGGAAGATGAACAGGAATAGGGAGAACCAATGAGAGACTAGCTGGAGGTGTCTGGACGGACAAATTTAACTCTCATTTCCCATCAGGAAGAGGAATTAACCAAAGGCTCAGCGTGCCGTGCCGGAACCAGATTAGGGCCTGAAGCCATCCTGCGGTGTTGTGGCCAGCTCAAAAGATAGCGAGTTGAAGAAGGGAGCTCAGGGGCACTGTAATTCACAAACCTGCAGAGTTATAAATGACAGCTATCGTCCAAAAATATACTGAAGTAAGGCTGCCAAGAGGACTTAAAAGCGGGGCAGAATTGCAGGAAACCAATTTCAGGAGGTAGACTGGAATTTCATTGAAAGCATAGGAAAAGAGGCAGAACGTCCACAATGATGCACTTGGCCAAAAAGGGCGTATGCGTTTTTTCCTGAATATATTAAGGAAAAATTTAAATTTAATTTAAATTTAATATATAATTTAAATTTAATATATTCAGGAAAATATGTATACGCCCTTTTTGGCCAACCAAGCAAGCTTGCAAAGGAAATCTGCACTACAATGAAGTCTCACTTCCCCCCGGTCAAAAGGGCCATCTGAAAAAAGTGTAAAATCCAGAAAGGCTGGACAGGCCATGGAGAACTGGGAGCCTTGTTATGCTGATGGGCGCGATGTAAATTGCCAACAGACACTCGGGAGAAGTGTATGGTGTTTCCTGAAACATCTACAAAACAAAGCAACAGAGCCTAGGGCACTTCCACTTATGGTCCTATAGCTTAGGGAAATTAAAATCAAAAAGACACAGCCACCCCAAAGTTTGGGATGCCTCTGTTTACAAGAACCTCATTTAACGTACAAGTTCAACATCGCAGAAAGTGAAAAATGGATAAAGAAGTTGTGGTATTTACTTACAAAGCAATATCACTCAGCAATGAAATGTATGTCATCAGGCCCTTAGCAGCACAATGAGTGGATTCAGGTATGATGATTCTAACTGAAATAAGTCACACAGAAAAAGAAACATCATAAGATATCAGTAATACACGGAATGTAAACTTGGCTACACAGGAACTGAATTACAGAACAGAACAGGGTCTCAAATTTAGAAAACCAATTTATGCTTGCTTAAGGGTAAAGGTGAGTTGGGGTGCTGCATAAAACCAGACATTGAAATGAGCACACATAAAGTTCCTTAAGCCAAATATGGAATAGACAAGAGCTACTCCTTGCTCAACGAAATGGACTCAACACCCCATATTAAACGCCTAAGAATGTACCTGACTAGTAAGTATCTTAAAACCTATGGATTGCTATGTCTCCGAAAGAGAATCAAGCATGTCTACAGGGGCATAAACGCAGCAGTGATAGGATTGGAGAGGTTCGGTGAGCAAATGAAGACCCTTTGAAGTCATATTGCATGGTACCCATTCCACGGGTTTCAACTACCAAGGTTTAAGGTATTCTTCCTTCAGCTAAAACATGCATGTGGAACCCAGAGTATGATCAACCGTGTGAACGGGAGCCGTGTTCAAATATGTCTCAGTTTTCCTCCCCTGGTACTCGGGTGCAACATTCCAGATGCTTTACTAACACTGTCCCCACCTGGAGAGTCAGCGCCTTTAACCTCCTGTTTGGCCCAGTTTGCAATTTCTTTGGAAGATGAACAGGAATAGGGAGAACCAATGAGAGACTAGCTGGAGGTGTCTGGACGGGCAAATTTAACTCTCATTTCCCACCAGGAAGAGGAAATAACCAAAGGCTCAGCGTGCCGTGCCGGAACCACATTAGGGCCTGAAGCCATCCTGCGGTGTTGAGGTCAGCTCAAAAGAAAGTGAGTTGAAGAAAGGAGCTCAGGGGCACTGTAATTCACAAACCTGCAGAGTTATACATGACAGCTATCGTCCAAAAATATACTGAAGTAAGGCTGCCAAGAGGACTTGAAAGCGGGGCAGAATTGCAGGAAACCGATTTCAGGAGGTAGACTGGAATTGCATTGAAAGCATAGGAAAAGAGGCAGAACGTCCACAATGATGCACTTGGCCAAAAAGGGCATATGCGTTTTTTCCTGAATATGTTCAAGAAAAAACGCATACGCCCTTTTTGGCCAACCAAGCAAACTTGCAAAGGAAATCTGCACTACAATGAAGTCTCACTTCCCCCCGGTCAAACGGGCCATCTGAAAAAAGTGTAAAATCCAGAAAGCCAGGACAGGCCATGGAGAACTGGGAGCCTTGTTATGCTGATGGGCGGGATGTAAATTGCCAACAGACACTCGGGAGAAGTGTATGGTGTTTCCTGAAACATCTAAAAAACAAAGCAACAGAGCCTAGGGCACTTCCACTTATGGTCCTATAGCTTAGGGAAATTAAAATCAAAAAGACACAGCCGCCCCAAAGTTTGGGACGCCTCTGTTTGCAAGAACCTCGTTTACAGTACAAGTTCAACATCGCAGAAAGTGAAAAATGGATAAAGAAGTTGTGGTATTTACTTACAAAGCAATATCACTCAGCAATGAAATCTATGTCATCAGGCCCTTAACAGCACAATGAGTGGATTCAGGTATGATGATTCTAACTGAAATAAGTCACACAGAAAAAGAAACATCATAAGATATCAGTAATACACGGAATGTAAACTTGGCTACACAGGAACTGAATTCCAAAACAGAACAGGGTCTCAAATTTAGAAAACCAACTTATGCTTGCTTAAGGGTAAAGGTGAGTTGGGGTGCTGCATAAAACCAGAGATTGAAATGAGCACAGATAAAGTTCCTTAAGCCAAATATGGAATACACAAGAGTTACTCCTTTCTCAACGAAATGGACTCAACACCCCATAATAAACGCCTAAGAATGTACCTGACTAGTAAGTATCTTAAAACCTATGGATTGCTATGTCTCCGAAAGAGAATCAAGCGTGTGTACAGGGGCATAAACGCAGCAGTGATAGGATTGGAGAGGTTCGGTGAGCAAATGAAGACCCTTTGAAGTCATATTGCATGGTACTCATTCCACGGGTTTCAACTAACCAGGTTTAAGGTACTCTTCTTTCAACTAAAACATGCATGTAGAAGCCAGAGTATGATCAACCGTGTGAATGGGAGACGTGTTCAAATATGTCTCAGTTTTCCTCCCCTGGTACTCGGGTGCAACATTCCAGACGCTTTACTAACACTCTCCCCACTTGGAGAGTCAGCGCCTTTAACCTCCTGTTTGGCCCAGTTTGCAATTTCTGCGGCAGATGAACAGGAATAGCAAGAACCAATGAGAGACTAGCTGGAGGTGTCTGGACGGGCAAATTTAACTCTCATTTCCCACCAGGAAGAGGAAATAACCAAAGGCTCAGCGTGCCGTGCCGGAACCAGATTAGGGCCTGAAGCCATCCTGCGGTGTTGTGGCCAGCTCAAAAGAAAGCGAGTTGAAGAAAGGAGCTCAGGGGCACTGTAATTCACAAACCTGCAGAGTTATAAATGACAGCTATCGTCCAAAAATAGACTGAAGTAAGGCTGCCAAGAGGACTTGAAAGCGGGGCAGAATTGCAGGAAACCGATTTCAGGAGGTAGACTGGAATTGCATTGAAAGCATAGGAAAAGAGGCAGAACGTCCACAATGATGCACTTGGCCAAAAAGGGCGTATGCGTTTTTTCCTGAATATATTCAGGAAAAAACGCATACGCCCTTTTTGGCCAACCAAGCAAACTTGCAAAGGAAATCTGCACTACAATGAAGTCTCACTTCCCCCCGGTCAAAAGGGCCATCTGAAAAAAGTATAAAATCCAGAAAGGCAGGACAGGCCATGGAGAACTGTGAGCCTTGTTATGCTGATGGGCGGGATGTAAATTGCCAACAGACACTCGGGAGAAGTGTATGGTGTTTCCTGAAACATCTAAAAAACAAAGCAACAGAGCCTAGGGCACTTCCACTTATGGTCCTATAGCTTAGGGAAATTAAAATCAAAAAGACACAGCCACCCCAAAGTTTGGGACGCCTCTGTTTACAAGAACCTCGTTTACCGTACAAGTTCAATATCACAGAAAGTGAAAAATGGATAAAGAACTTGTGGTACTTACGTACAATGCAGTATCACTCAGCAATGAAATCTATGTCATCAGGCCCGTAGCAGCATAATGAGTGGATTCAGGTACGATGATTCTAACTGAAATAAGTCACACAGAAAAAGAAACATCATAAGATATCACTAATACACGGAATGTAAACTTGGCTACACAGGAACTGAATTCCAAAACAGAACAGGGTCTCAAATTTAGAAAACCAACTTATGCTTACTTAAGTGGAAAGGTGAGTTGGGGTGCTGCATAAAACCAGAGATTGAAATGAGCACAGATAAAGTTCCTTAAGCCAAATATGGAATAGACAAGAGCTACTCCTTGCTCAACGAAATGGACTCAACACCCCATATTAAACGCCTAAGAATGTACCTGACTAGTAAGTATCTTAAAACCTAGGGATTGCTATGTCTCCGAAAGAGAATCAAGCGTGTGTACAGGGGCATAAACGCAGCAGTGATAGGATTGGAGAGGTTCGGTGAGCAAATGAAGACCCTTTGAAGTCATAATGCATGGTACCCATTTCACGGGTTTCAACTACCCATCCTTCAGCTAAAACATGCATGTGGAACCTAGAGTATGATCAACCATGTGATTGGGAGATGTGTTCAAATATGTCTCAGTTTTCCTCCCCTGGTACTCGGGTGCAACATTCCAGACGCTTTACTAACACTCTCCCGACATAGAGTCAGTCCCTTTAACCTCCTGTTTGGCCCAGTTTGCAATTTCTGTGGAAGATGAACAGGAATAGCGAGAACCAATGAGAGACTAGCTGGAGGTGTCTGGACGGGCAAATTTAACTCTCATTTCCCACCAGGAAGAGGAATTAACCAAAGGCTCAGCGTGCTGTGCCGCAACCAGATTAGGGCCTGAAGCTATCCTGTGGTGTTGCGGCCAGGTAACAAGAAAGCGAGTTGAAGAAAGGAGCTCAGGGGCACTGTAATTCACAAACCTGCAGAGTTATAAATGACAGCTATCGTCCAAAAATATACTGAAGTAAAGCTGCCAAGAGGACTTGAAAGCGGGGCAGAATTGCAGGAAACCGATTTCAGGAGGTAGACTGGAATTGCATTGAAAGCATAGGAAAAGAGGCAGAACGTCCACAATGATGCACTTGGCTAAAAAGGGCATATGCGTTTTCTCCTGAATATATTCAGGAAAAAACGCATACGCCCTTTCTGGCCAACCAAGCAAGCTTGCAAAGGAAATCTGCACTAAAATGAAGTCTCACTTCCCCCCGGTCAAAAGGGCCATCTGAAAAAAGTGTAAAATCCAGAAAGGCAGGACAGGCCATGGAGAACTGGGAGCCTTGTTATGCTGATGGGCGGGTTGTAAATTGCCAACAAACAGTCGGGAGAAGTGTATGGTGTTTCCTGAAACATCTAAAAAAGAAAGCAACAGAGCCTAGGGCACTTCCACTTATGGTCCTATAGCTTAGGGAAATTAAAATCAAAAAGACACAGCCACCCCAAAGTTTGGGACGCCTCTGTTTACAAGAACCTCGTTTACCGTACAAGTTCAATACCACAGAAAGTGAAAAATGGATAAAAAAGTTGTGGTATTTACTTACAAAGCAATATCACTCAGCAATGAAATCTATGTCATCAGGCCCTTAGCAGCACAATGAGTGGATTCAGGTATGATGATTCTAACTGAAATAAGTCACACAGAAAAAGAAACATCATAAGATATCACTAATACACGGAATGTAAACTTGGCTACACAGGAACTGAATTCCAAAACAGAACAGGGTCTCAAATTTAGAAAACCAACTTATGCTTGCTTAAGGGGAAAGGTGAGTTGGGGTGCTGCATAAAACCACAGATTGAAATGAGCACAGATAAAGTTCCTTAAGCCAAATATGGAATAGACAAGAGCTACTCCTTGCTCAACGAAATGGACTCAACACCCCATATTAAACGCCTAAGAATATACCTGACTAGTAAGTATCTTAAAACCTATGGATTGCTATGTCTCCAAAAGAGAATCAAGCATGTGTTCAGGGGCATAAACGCAGCACTGATAGGATTGGAGAGGTTCGGTGAGCAAATGAAGACCCTTTGAAGTCTTATTGCATGGTACGCATTCCGCGTATCTCAACTCTCCAGGTTTAAGGTATTCTTCCTTCAGCTAAAACATGCATGTGGAACCCAGAGTATGATCAACCGTGTGAACGGGAGATGTGTTCAAATATGTCTCAGGTTTCCTCCCCTGGTAGTCGGGTGCAACATTCCAGACGCTTTACTAACACTCTCCCCACTTGGAGAGTCAGTGCCTTTAACCTCCTGTTTGACCCAGTTTGCAATTTCTGCGGAAGATGAACAGGAATAGGGAGAACCAATGAGAGACTAGCTGGAGGTGTCTGGACGGGCAAATTTAACTCTCATTTCCCACCAGGAAGAAGAAATAACCAAAGGCTCAGCGTGCCGTGCCGGAACCAGATTAGGGCCTGAAGCAATCCTGCGGTGTTGCGGCCAGCTCAAAAGAAAACGATTTGAAGAAAGGAGCTCAGGGGCACTGTAATTCACAAACCTGCAGAGTTATAAATGACAACTATCGTCCAAAAATATACTGAAGTAAGGCTGCCAAGAGGACTTGAAAGCGGGGCAGAATTGCAGGAAACCGATTTCAGGAGGTAGACTGGAATTGCATTGAAAGCATAGGAAAAGAGGCAGAACGTCCACAATGATGCACTTGGCCAAAAAGGGCGTATGCGTTTTTTCCTGAATATATTCAGGAAAAAACGCATACGCCCTTTTTGGCCAACCAAGCAAACTTGCAAAGGAAATCTGCACTACAATGAAGTCTCACTTCCCCCCGGTCAAAAGGGCCATCTGAAAAAAGTGTAAAATCCAGAAAGGCAGGACAGGCCTTGGAGAACTGGGAGCCTTGTTATGCTGATGGGCGGGATGTAAATTGCCAACAGACACTCGGGAGAAGTGTATGGTGTTTCCTGAAACATCTAAAAAACAAAGCAACAGAGTCTAGGGCAATTCCACTTATGGTCCTATAGCTTAGGGAAATTAAAATCGAAAAGACACAGCCACCCCAATGTTTGGGACGCCTCTGTTTAAAAGAACCTCGTTTACCGTACAAGTTCAATATCACAGAAAGTGAAAAATGGATAAAGAAGTTGTGGTATTTACTTCCAAAGCAATATCACTCAGCAATGAAATCTATGTCATCAGGCCCTTAGCAGCACAATGAGTGTATTCAGGTATGATGATTCTAACTGAAATAAGTCACACAGAAAAAGAAACATCATAAGATATCAGTAATACACGGAATGTAAACTTGGCTACACAGGAACTGAATTACAGAACAGAACAGGGTCTCAAATTCAGAAAACCAACTTATGCTTGCTTAAGGAGAAAGGTGAGTTTGGGTGCTGCATAAAACAAGAGATTGAAATGAGCACAGATAAAGTTCCTTAAGCCAAATATGGAATAGACAAGAGCTACTCCTTGCTCAACGAAATAGACTCAACACCGCATATTAAACGCCTAAGAATGTACCTGACTAGTAAGTATCTTAAAACCTATGGATTGCTATGTCTCCGAAAGAGAATCAAGCATGTGTACAGGGGCATAAACGCAGCAGTGATAGGATTGGAGAGGTTCGGTGAGCAAATGAAGACCCTTTGAAGTCATATTGCATGGTACCCATTCCACGGGTTTCAACTACCAAGGTTTAAGGTATTCTTCCTTCAGCTAAAACATGCATGTGGAACCCAGAGTATGATCAACCGTGTGAACGGGAGACGTGTTCAAAGATGTCTCAGGTTTCCTCCATGGTACTCGGGTGCAACATTCCAGACACTTTACTAACACTCTCCCGAGTTGGAGAGTCAGTCCCTTTAACCTCCTGTTTGGCCCAGTTTGCAATTTCTGCGGAAGATGAACAGGAATAGCGAGAACCAATGAGAGACTAGCTGGAGGTGTCTGGACGGGCAAATTTAACTCTCACTTCCCACCAGGAAGAGGAATTAACCAAAGGCTCAGCGTGCCGTGCCGGAAGCAGATTAGGGCCTGAAGCCATCCTGCGGTGTTGCGGCCAGGTCACAAGAAAGCGAGTTGAAGAAAGGAGCTCAGGGGCACTGTAATTCACAAACTTGCAGAGTTATAAATGACAGCTATCGTCCAAAAATAGACTGAAGTAAGGCTGCCAAGAGGACTTGAAAGTGTGGCAGAATTGCAGGAAACTGATTTCAGGAGGTAGACTGGAATTGCACTGAAAGCATAGGAAAAGAGGCAGAACGTCCACAATGATGCACTTGGCCAACAAGGGCGTATGCATTTTTTACTGAATATATTCAGGAAAAAACACATACGCACTTTTTGGCCAACCAAGCAAGCTTGCAAAGGAAATCTGCACTACAATGAAGTCTCACTTCCCCCCAGTCAAATGGGCCATCTGAAAAAAGTGTAAAATCCAGAAAGGCAGGACAGGCCATGGAGAACTGGGAGCCTTGTTATGCTGATGGGCGGGATGTAAATTGCCAACAGACACTCGGGAGAAGTGTATGGTGTTTCCTGAAACATCTAAAAAACAAAGCAACAGAGCCTAGGGCACTTCCACTTATGGTCCTATAGCTTAGGGAAATTAAAATCAAAAAGACACAGCCACCCCAAAGTTTGGGACGCCTCCGTTTACAAGAACCTCGTTTACCATACAAGTTCAATATCAGAGAAAGTGAAAAATGGATAAAGAACTTGTGGTACTTACGTACAATGCAGTATCACTCAGCAATGAAATCTATGTCATCAGGCCCGTAGCAGCATAATGAGTGGATTCAGGTACGATGATTCTAACTGAAATAAGTCACACAGAAAAAGAAACATCATAAGATATCAGTAATACACGGAATGTAAACTTGGCTACACAGGAACTGAATTACAGAAAAGAACAGGGTCTCAAATTTAGAACACCAACTTATGCTTGCTTAAGGGTAAAGGTGAGTTGGGGTGCTGCATAAAAACAGAGATTGAAATGAGCACAGATAAAGTTCCTTAAGCCAAATATGGAATAGACAAGAGCTACTCCTTGCTCAACGAAATGGACTCAACACCCCATATTAAACGCCTAAGAATGTACCTGACTAGTAAGTATCTTAAAACCTATGGATTTCTATGTCTCCAAAAGAGAATCAAACCTGTGTACAGGGGCATAAACGCAGCAGTGATAGGATTGGAGAGGTTCGGTGAGCAAATGAAGACCCTTTGAAGTCATATTGCATGGTACCCATTCCACGGGTGTCAACTCTCCAGGTTTAAGGTATTCTTCCTTCAGCTAAAACATGCATGTGGAACCCAGAGTATGATCAACCGTGTGATCGGGAGACGTGTTCAAATATGTCTCAGTTTTCCTCCTCTGGTACTCGGGTGCAACATTCCAGAAGCTTTACTAACACTCTCCCCACTTGGAGAGTCAGCGCCTTTCACCTCCTGTTTGACCCAGTTTGCAATTTCTGCGGAAGATGAAGAGGAATAGGGAGAACCAATGAGAGACCACCTGGAGGTGTCTGGACGGGCAAATTTAACTCTCATTTCCCACCAGGAAGAGGAAATAACCAAAGGCTCAGCCTGCCGTGCCGGAACCAGATTTGGGCCTGAAGCCATCCTGCAGTGTTGCGGCCAGCTCAAAAGAAAGCGAGTTGAAGAAAGGAGCTCAGGGGCACTGTAATTCACAAACCTGCAGAGTTATAAATGACAGCTATCGTCCAAAAATATACTGAAGTAAGGCTGCCAAGAGGACTTGAAAGCGGGGCAGAATTGCAGGAAACCGATTTCAGGAGGTAGACTGGAATTGCATTGAAAGCATAGGAAAAGAGGCAGAACGTCCACAATGATGCACTTGGCCAAAAAGGGCGTATGCGTTTTTTCCTGAATATATTCAGGAAAAAACGCATACGCCCTTTTTGGCCAACCAAGCAAACTTGCAAAGGAAATCTGCACTACAATGAAGTCTCACTTCCCCCCGGTCAAAAGGGCCATCTGAAAAAAGTGTAAAATCCAGAAAGGCAGGACAGGCCATGGAGAACTGGGAGCCTTGTTATGCTGATGGGCGGGATGTAAATTGCCAACAGACACTCGGGAGAAGTGTATGGTGTTTCCTGAAACATCTAAAAAACAAAGCAACAGAGCCTAGGGCACTTCCACTTATGGTCCTATAGCATAGGGAAATTAAAATCAAAAAGACACAGCCACCCCAAAGTTTGGGACGCCTCTGTTTACAAGAACCTCGTTTACAGTACAAGTTCAACATCGCAGAAAGTGAAAAATGGATAAAGAAGTTGTGGTATTTACTTACAAAGCAATATCACTCAGCAATGAAATCTATGTCATCAGGCCCTTAGCACCACAATGAGTGGATTCAGGTATGATGATTCTAACTGAAATAAGTCACACAGAAAAAGAAACATCATAAGATATCAGTAATACACGGAATGTAAACTTGGCTACACAGGAACTGAATTACAGAACAGAACAGGGTCTCAAATTTAGAAAACCAACTTATGCTTTCTTAAGGGTAAAGGTGAGTTGGGGTGCTGCATAAAACCAGAGATTGAAATGAGCACAGATAAAGTTCCTTAAGCCAAATATGGAATAGACAAGAGCTACTCCTTGCTCAACGTAATGGACTCAACACCCCATATTAAATGCCTAAGAATGTACCTGACTAGTAAGTATCTTAAAACCTATGGCTTGCTATGTCTCCGAAAGAGAATCAAGAATGCGTACAGGGGCATAAACGCAGCAGTGATAGGATTGGAGAGGTTTGGTGAGCAAATGAAGACCCTTTGAAGTCATATTGCATGGTACCCATTCCACGGGTTTCAACTACCCAGGTTTAAGGTATTCTTCCTTCAGCTAAAACATGCATGTGGAACCCAGAGTATGATCAACCATGTGAACGGGATTCGTGTTCAAATATGTCTCTGTTTTCCTCCCCTGGTACTCGGGTGCAACATTCCAGACGCTTTACTAACACTCTCCCCACTTGGAGAGTCAGCGCCTTTAACCTCCTGTTTGGCCCAGTTTGCAATTTCTGCGGAAGATGAACAGGAATAGGGAGAACCAATGAGAGACTAGCTGGAGGTGTCTGGACGGGCAAATTTAACTCTCATTTCCCACCAGGAAGAGGAAATAACCAAAGGCTCAGCGTGCCGTGCCGGAACCAGATTAGGGCCTGAAGCCATCCTGTGGTATTGCGGCCAGGTCACAAGAAAGCGAGTGGAAGAAAGGAGCTCAGGGGCACTGTAATTCAAAACCTGCAGAGTTATAAATGACAGCTATCGTCCAAAAATATACTGAAGTAAGGCTGCCAAGAGGACTTGAAAGCGGGGCAGAATTGCAGGAAACCGATTTCAGGAGGTAGACTGGAATTGCATTGAAAGCATAGGAAAAGTGGCAGAACGTCCACCATGATGCACTTGGCCAAAAAGGGCGTATGCGTTTTTTCCTGAATATATTCAGGAAAAAACGCATACGCACTTTTTGGCCAACCAAGCAAACTTGCAAAGGAAATCTGCACTACAATGAAGTCTCACTTCCCCCCGGTCAAAAGTGCCATCTGAAAAAAGTGTAAAATCCAGAAAGGGTCCACAGGCCATGGAGAACTGGGACCTTGTTATGCTGATGGGCGGGATGTAAATTGCCAACAGACACTCGGGAGAAGTGTATGGTGTTTCCTGAAACATCTAAAAAACAAAGCAACAGAGCCTAGGGCACTTCCACTTATGGTCCTATAGCTTAGGGAAATTAAAATCAAAAAGACACAGCCACCCCAAAGTTTGGGACGCCTCTGTTTACAAGAACCTCGTTTACAGTACAAGTTCAACATCGCAGAAAGTGAAAAATGGATAAAGAACTTGTGCTACTTACGTACAATGCAGTATCACTCAGCAATGAAATCTATGTCATCAGGCCTGTAGCAGCATAATGAGTGGATTCAGGTACGATGATTCTAACTGAAATAAGTCACACAGAAAAAGAAACATCATAAGATATCAGTAATACACGGAATGTAAACTTGGCTACACAGGAACTGAATTACAGAACAGAACAGGGTCTCAAATTTAGAAAACCAACTTATGCTTGCTTAAGGGTAAAGGTGAGTTGGGGTGCTGCATAAAACCAGAGATTGAAATGAGCACAGATAAAGTTCCTTAAGCCAAATATGGAATAGACAAGAGCTACTCCTTGCTCAACGAAATGGACTCAACACCCCATATTAAACGCCTAAGAACGTACCTGACTAGTAAGTATCTTAAAACCTATGGATTGCTATGTCTCCAAAAGAGAATCAAGCATGTGTACAGGGGCATTAACACAGCAGTGATAGGATTGGAGAGGTTCGGTGAGCAAATGAAGACCCTTTGAAGTCATATTGCATGGTACCCATTCCACGGGTTTCAACTACCCAGGTTTAAGGTATTCTTCCTTCAGCTAAAACATGCATGTGGAACCTAGAGTATGATCAACCATGTGATCGGGAGACGTGTTCAAATAGGTCTCAGTTTTCGTACCCTGGTACTGGGGTGCAACATTCCAGACGCTTTACTAACACTCTCCCGACTTGGAGAGTCAGTCCTTTTAACCTCCTGTTTGGCCCAGTTTTCAATTTCTGCGGAAGATGAACAGGAATAGCGAGAACCAATGAGAGACTAGCTGGAGGTGTCTGGACGGGCAAATTGAACTCTCATTTGCCACCAGGAAGAGGAATTAACCAAAGGCTCAGCGTGCCGTGCCGGAACCAGATTAGGGCCTGAAGCCATCCTGCGGTGTTGCGGCCAGGTCAGAAGAAAGCGAGTGGAAGAAAGGAGCTCAGGGGCACTGTAATTCACAAACCTGCAGAGTTATAAATGACAGCTATCGTCCAAAAATATACTGAAGTAAGGCTGCCAAGAGAACTTGAAAGCGGGGCAGAATTGCAGGAAACCGATTTCAGGAGGTAGACTGGAATTGCATTGAAAGCATAGGAAAAGAGGCAGAACGTCCACAATGATGCACTTGGCCAAAAAGGGCGTATGCGTTTTTTCCTGAATATATTCAGGAAAAAACGCATACGCCCTTTTTGGCCAACCAAGCAAACTTGCAAAGGAAATCTGCACTACAATGAAGTCTCACTTCCCCCCGGTCAAAAGGGCCATCTGAAAAAAGTGTAAAATCCAGAAAGGCACCACAGGCCATGGAGAACTGGGAGCCTTGTTATGCTGATGGGCGGGATGTAAATTGCCAACAGACACTCGGGAGAAGTGTATGGTGTTTCCTGAAACATCTAAAAAACAAAGCAACAGAGCCTAGGGCACTTCCACTTATGGTCCTATAGCTTAGGGAAATTAAAATCAAAAAGACACAGCCACCCCAAAGTTTGGGATGCCTCTGTTTACAAGAACCTCGTTTACAGTACAAGTTCAACATCGCAGAAAGTGAAAAATGGATAAAGAACTTGTGGTATTTACTTACAAAGCAATATCACTCAGCAATGAAATCTATGTCATCAGGCCCTTAGCACCACAATGAGTGGATTCAGGTATGATGATTCTAACTGAAATAAGTCACACAGAAAAAGAAACATCATAAGATATCAGTAATACACGGAATGTAAACTTGGCTACACAGGAACTGAATTACAGAACAGAACAGGGTCTCAAATTTAGAAAACCAACTTATGCTTGCTTAAGGGTAAAGGTGAGTTGGGGTGCTGCATAAAACCAGAGATTGAAATGAGCACAGATAAAGTTCCTTAAGCCAAATATGGAATAGACAAGAGCTACTCCTTGCTCAACGAAATGGACTCAACACCCCATATTAAACGCCTAAGAATGTACCTGACTAGTAAGTATCTTAAAACCTATGGATTGCTATGTCTCCGAAAGAGAATCAAGCATGTGTACAGGGGCATAAACGCAGCAGTGATAGGATTGGAGAGGTTTGGTGAGCAAATGAAGACCCTTTGAAGTCATATTGCATTGTACCCATTCCACGGGTTTCAACTACCGAGGTTTAAGGTATTCTTCCTTCAGCTAAAACATGCATGTGGAACCCAGAGTATGATCAACCGTGTGAACGGGAGACGTGTTCAAATATGTCTCAGTTTTCCTCCCCTGGTACTCGGGTGCAACATTCCAGACGCTTTACTAACACTCTCCCCACTTGGAGAGTCAGCGCCTTTAACCTCCTGTTTGGCCCAGTTTGCAATTTCTGCGGAAGATGAACAGGAATAGGGAGAACCAATGAGAGACTAGCTGGAGGTGTCTGGACGGGCAAATTTAACTCTCATTTCCCACCAGGAAGAGGAAATAACCAAAGGCTCAGCGTGCCGTGCCAGAACCAGATTAGGGCCTGAAGCCATCCTGTGGTATTGCGGCCAGGTCACAAGAAAGCGAGTGGAAGAAAGGAGCTCAGAGGCACTGTAATTCACAAACCTGCAGAGTTATAAATGACAGCTATCGTCCAAAAATATACTGAAGTAAGGCTGCCAAGAGGACTTGAAAGCGGGGCAGAATTGCAGGAAACCGATTTCAGGAGGTAGACTGGAATTGCATTGAAAGCATAGGAAAAGAGGCAGAACGTCCACAATGATACACTTGGCCAAAAAGGGCGTATGCGTTTTTTCCTGAATATATTCAGGAAAAAACGCATACGCCCTTTTTGGCCAAGCAAGCAAACTTGCAAAGGAAATCTGCACTACAATGAAGTCTCACTTCCCCCCGGTCAAAAGGGCCATCTGAAAAAAGTGTAAAATCCAGAAAGGGACCACAGGCCATGGAGAACTGGGAGCCTTGTTATGCTGATGGGCGGGATGTAAATTGCCAACAGACACTTGGGAGAAGTGTATGGTGTTTCCTGAAACATCTAAAAAACAAAGCAACAGAGCCTAGGGCACTTCCACTTATGGTCCTATAGCTTAGGGAAATTAAAATCAAACAGACACAGCCACCCCGAACTTTGGGACGCCTCTGTTTACAAGAACCTCGTTTACAGTACAAGTTCAACATCACAGAAAGTGAAAAATGGATAAAGAACTTGTGGTATTTACTTACAAAACAATATCACTCAGCAATGAAATCTATGTCATCAGGCCCTTAGCAGCACAATGAGTGGATTCAGGTATGATGATTCTAACTGAAATAAGTCACACAGAAAAAGAAATATCATAAGATATCAGTAATACACGGAATGTAAACTTGGCTACACAGGAACTGAATTACAGAACAGAAAAGGGTCTCAAATTTAGAAAACCAACTTATGCTTGCTTAAGGGTAAAGGTGAGTTGGGGTGCTGCATAAAACCAGAGATTGAAATGAGCACAGATAAAGTTCCTTAAGCCAAATATGGAATAGACAAGAGCTACTCCTTGCTCAACGAAATGGACTCAACACCCCATATTAAACGCCTAAGAATGTACCTGACTAGTAAGTATCTTAAAACCTATGGATTGCTATGTCTCCAAAAGAGAATCAAGCGTGTGTACAGGGGTATAAACGCAGCAGAGATAGGATTGGAGAGGTTCGGTGAGCAAATGAAGACCCTTTGAAGTCATATTGCATGGTACCCATTCCACGGGTTTCAACTACCCAGGTTTAAGGTATTCTTCCTTCAGCTAAAACATGCATGTGGAACCCAGAGTATGATCAACCATGTAAACGGGAGACGTGTTCAAATATGTCTCAGTTTTCCTCCCCTGGTACTCGGGTGCAACATTCCAGACGCTTTACTAACACTCTCCCCACTTGGAGAGTCAGCGCCTTTAACCTCCTGTTTGGCCCAGTTTGCAATTTCTGCGGAAGATGAACAGGAATAGGGAGAACCAATGAGAGACTAGCTGGAGGTGTCTGGACGGGCAAATTTAACTCTCATTTCCCACCAGGAAGAGGAAATAACCAAAGGCTCAGCGTGCCGTGCCGGAACCAGATTAGGGCCTGAAGCCATCCTGTGGTGTTGCGGCCAGGTCACAAGAAAGCGAGTGGAAGAAAGGAGCTCAGGGGCACTGTAATTCACAAACCTGCAGAGTTATAAATGACAGCTATCGTCCAAAAATAGACTGAAGTAAGGCTGCCAAGAGGACTTGAAAGCGGGGCAGAATTGCAGGAAACCGATTTCAGGAGGTAGACTGGAATTGCATTGAAAGCATAGGAAAAGAGGCAGAACGTCCACAATGATGCACTTGGCCAAAAAGTGCGTATGCGTTTTTTCCTGAATATATTCAGGAAAAAACGCATACGCCCTTTTTGGCCAACCAAGCAAACTTGCAAAGGAAATCTGCACTACAATGAAGTCTCACTTCCCCCCGGTGAAAAGGGCCATCTGAAAAAAGTGTAAAATCCAGAAAGGCAGGACAGGCCATGGAGAACTGGGAGCCTTGTTATGCTGATGGGCGGGATGTAAATTGCCAACAGACACTCGGGAGAAGTGTATGGTGTTTCCTGAAACATCTAAAAAACAAAGCAACAGAGCCTAGGGCACTTCCACTTATGGTCCTATAGCTTAGGGAAATTAAAATCAAAAAGACACAGCCACCCCAAAGTTTGGGACGCCTCTGTTTACAAGAACCTCGTTTACAGTACAAGTTCAACATCACAGAAAGTGAAAAATGGATAAAGAACTTGTGGTATTTACTTACAAAACAATATCACTCAGCAATGAAATCTATGTCATCAGGCCCTTAGCAGCACAATGAGTGGATTCAGGTATGATGATTCTAACTGAAATAAGTCACACAGAAAAAGAAATATCATAAGGTATCAGTAATACACGGAATGTAAACTTGGCTACACAGGAACTGAATTACAGAACAGAACAGGGTCTCAAATTTAGAAAACCAACTTATGCTTGCTTAAGGGTAAAGGTGAGTTGGGGTGCTGCATAAAACCAGAGATTGAAATGAGCACAGATAAAGTTCCTTAAGCCAAATATGGAATAGACAAGAGCTACTCCTTGCTCAACGAAATGGACTCAACACCCCATATTAAACGCCTAAGAATGTACCTGACTAGTAAGTATCTTAAAACCTATGGATTGCTATGTCTCCAAAAGAGAATCAAGTGTGTGTACAGGGGTATAAACGCAGCAGAGATAGGATTGGAGAGGTTCGGTGAGCAAATGAAGACCCTTTGAAGTCATATTGCATGGTACCCATTCCACGGGTTTCAACTACCAAGGTTTAAAGTATTCTTCCTTCAGCTAAAACATGCATGTGGAACCTAGAGTATGATCAACCATGTGATCGGGAGACGTGTTCAAATATGTCTCAGTTTTCGTACCCTGGTACTCGGGTGCAACATTCCAGACGCTTTACTAACACTCTCCCGACTTGGAGAGTCAGTCCCTTTAACCTCCTGTTTGGCCCAGTTTGCAATTTCTGCGGAAGATGAACAGGAATAGCGAGAACCAATGAGAGACTAGCTGGAGGTGTCTGGACGGGCAAATTGAACTCTCATTTGCCACCAGGAAGAGGAATTAACCAAAGGCTCAGCGTGCCGTGCCGGAACCAGATTAGGGCCTGAAGCCATCCTGCGGTGTTGCGGCCAGCTCACAAGAAAGCGAGTTGAAGAAAGGAGCTCAGGGGCACTGTAATTCACAAACCTGCAGAGTTATAAATGACAGCTATCGTCCAAAAATATACTGAAGTAAGGCTGCCAAGAGGACTTGAAAGCGGGGCAGAATTGCAGGAAACCGATTTCAGGAGGTAGACTGGAATTGCATTGAAAGCATAGGAAAAGAGGCAGAACGTCCACAATGATGCACTTGGCCAAAAAGGGCGTATGCGTTTTTTCCTGAATATATTCAGGAAAAAACGCATACGCCCTTTTTGGCCAACCAAGCAAACTTGCAAAGGAAATCTGCACTACAATGAAGTCTCACTTCCCCCCGGTCAAAAGGGCCATCTGAAAAAAGTGTAAAATCCAGAAAGGCACCACAGGCCATGGAGAACTGGGAGCCTTGTTATGCTGATGGGCGGGATGTAAATTGCCAACAGACACTCGGGAGAAGTGTATGGTGTTTCCTGAAACATCTAAAAAACAAAGCAACAGAGCCTAGGGCACTTCCACTTATGGTCCTATAGCTTAGGGAAATTAAAATCAAAAAGACACAGCCACCCCAAAGTTTGGGACGCCTCTGTTTACAAGAACCTCGTTTACAGTACAAGTTCAACATCGCAGAAAGTGAAAAATGGATAAAGAACTTGTGCTACTTACGTACAATGCAGTATCACTCAGCAATGAAAGCTATCTCATCAGGCCCGTAGCAGCATAATGAGTGGATTCAGGTACGATGATTCTAACTGAAATAAGTCACACAGAAAAAGAAACATCATAAGATATCAGTAATACACGGAATGTAAACTTGGCTACACAGGAACTGAATTACAGAACAGAACAGGGTCTCAAATTTAGAAAACCAACTTATGCTTGCTTAAGGGTAAAGGTGAGTTGGGGTGCTGCATAAAACCAGAGATTGAAATGAGCACAGATAAAGTTCCTTAAGCCAAATATGGAATAGACAAGAGCTACTCCTTGCTCAACGAAATGGACTCAAAACCCCATATTAAACGCCTAAGAACGTACCTGACTAGTAAGTATCTTAAAACCTATGGATTGCTATGTCTCCAAAAGAGAATCAAGCATGTGTACAGGGGCATTAACACAGCAGTGATAGGATTGGAGAGGTTCGGTGAGCAAATGAAGACCCTTTGAAGTCATATTGCATGGTACCCATTCCACGGGTTTCAACTACCCAGGTTTAAGGTATTCTTCCTTCAGCTAAAACATGCATGTGGAACCTAGAGTATGATCAACCATGTGATCGGGAGACGTGTTCAAATAGGTCTCAGTTTTCGTACCCTGGTACTGGGGTGCAACATTCCAGACGCTTTACTAACACTCTCCCGACTTGGAGAGTCAGTCCTTTTAACCTCCTGTTTGGCCCAGTTTTCAATTTCTGCGGAAGATGAACAGGAATAGCGAGAACCAATGAGAGACTAGCTGGAGGTGTCTGGACGGGCAAATTGAACTCTCATTTGCCACCAGGAAGAGGAATTAACCAAAGGCTCAGTGTGCCGTGCCGGAACCAGATTAGGGACTGAAGCCATCCTGTGGTATTGCGGCCAGGTCACAAGAAAGCGAGTGGAAGAAAGGAGCTCAGGGGCACTGTAATTCACAAACCTGCAGATTTATAAATGACAGCTATCGTCCAAAAATATACTGAAGTAAGGCTGCCAAGAGGACTTGAAAGCGGGGCAGAATTGCAGGAAACCGATTTCAGGAGGTAGACTGGAATTGCATTGAAAGCATAGGAAAAGTGGCAGAACGTCCACCATGATGCACTTGGCCAAAAAGGGCGTATGTGTTTTTTCCTGAATATATTCAGGAAAAAACGCATACGCACTTTTTGGCCAAGCAAGCAAACTTGCAAAGGAAATCTGCACTACAATGAAGTCTCACTTCCCCCCGGTCAAAAGGGCCATCTGAAAAAAGTGTAAAATCCAGAAAGGCAGGACAGGCCATGGAGAACTGGGAGCCTTGTTATGCTGATGGGCGGGATGTAAATTGCCAACAGACACTGGGGAGAAGTGTATGGTGTTTCCTGAAACATCTAAAAAACAAAGCAACAGAGCCTAGGGCACTTCCACTTATGGTCCTATAGCTTAGGGAAATTAAAATCAAAAAGACACAGCCACCCCAAAGTTTGGGACGCCTCTGTTTACAAGAACCTCGTTTACCGTACAAGTTCAATATCACAGAAAGTGAAAAATGGATAAAGAACTTGTGGTACTTACGTACAATGCAGTATCACTCAGCAATGAAATCTATGTCATCAGGCCCATAGCAGCATAATGAGTGGATTCAGGTACGATGATTCTAACTGAAATAAGTCACACAGAAAAAGAAACATCATAAGATATCAGTAATACACGGAATGTAAACTTGGCTACACAGGAACTGAATTCCAAAACAGAACAGGGTCTCAAATTTAGAAAACCAACTTATGCTTGCTTAAGGGGAAAGGTGAGTTGGGGTGCTGCATTAAACCAGAGATTGAAATGAGCACAGATAAAGTTCCTTAAGCCAAATATGGAATAGACAAGAGCTACTCCTTGCTCAACGAAATGGACTCAACACCCCATATTAAGCGCCTAAGAATGTACCTGACTAGTAAGTATCTTAAAACCTATGGATTGCTATGTCTCCGAAAGAGAATCAAGCATGTGTACAGGGGCATAAACGCAGCAGTGATAGGATTGGAGAGGTTTGGTGAGCAAATGAAGACCCTTTGAAGTCATATTGCATGGTACCCATTCCACGGGTTTCAACTACCGAGGTTTAAGGTATTCTTCCTTCAGCTAAAACATGCATGTGGAACCCAGAGTATGATCAACCATGTAAACGGGAGACGTGTTCAAATATGTCTCAGTTTTCCTCCCCTGGTACTCGGGTGCAACATTCCAGACGCTTTACTAACACTCTCCCCACTTGGAGAGTCAGCGCCTTTAACCTCCTGTTTGGCCCAGTTTGCAATTTCTGCGGAAGATGAACAGGAATAGGGAGAACCAATGAGAGACTAGCTGGAGGTGTCTGGACGGGCAAATTTAACTCTCATTTCCCACCAGGAAGAGGAAATAACCAAAGGCTCAGCGTGCCGTGCCGGAACCAGATTAGGGCCTGAAGCCATCCTGTGGTGTTGCGGCCAGGTCACAAGAAAGCGAGTGGAAGAAAGGAGCTCAGGGGCACTGTAATTCACAAACCTGCAGAGTTATAAATGACAGCTATCGTCCAAAAATAGACTGAAGTAAGGCTGCCAAGAGGACTTGAAAGCGGGGCAGAATTGCAGGAAACCGATTTCAGGAGGTAGACTGGAATTGCATTGAAAGCATAGGAAAAGAGGCAGAACGTCCACAATGATGCACTTGGCCAAAAAGTGCGTATGCGTTTTTTCCTGAATATATTCAGGAAAAAACGCATACGCCCTTTTTGGCCAACCAAGCAAACTTGCAAAGGAAATCTGCACTACAATGAAGTCTCACTTCCCCCCGGTGAAAAGGGCCATCTGAAAAAAGTGTAAAATCCAGAAAGGCAGGACAGGCCATGGAGAACTGGGAGCCTTGTTATGCTGATGGGCGGGATGTAAATTGCCAACAGACACTCGGGAGAAGTGTATGGTGTTTCCTGAAACATCTAAAAAACAAAGCAACAGAGCCTAGGGCACTTCCACTTATGGTCCTATAGCTTAGGGAAATTAAAATCAAAAAGACACAGCCACCCCAAAGTTTGGGACGCCTCTGTTTACAAGAACCTCGTTTACAGTACAAGTTCAACATCACAGAAAGTGAAAAATGGATAAAGAACTTGTGGTATTTACTTACAAAACAATATCACTCAGCAATGAAATCTATGTCATCAGGCCCTTAGCAGCACAATGAGTGGATTCAGGTATGATGATTCTAACTGAAATAAGTCACACAGAAAAAGAAATATCATAAGGTATCAGTAATACACGGAATGTAAACTTGGCTACACAGGAACTGAATTACAGAACAGAACAGGGTCTCAAATTTAGAAAACCAACTTATGCTTGCTTAAGGGTAAAGGTGAGTTGGGGTGCTGCATAAAACCAGAGATTGAAATGAGCACAGATAAAGTTCCTTAAGCCAAATATGGAATAGACAAGAGCTACTCCTTGCTCAACGAAATGGACTCAACACCCCATATTAAACGCCTAAGAATGTACCTGACTAGTAAGTATCTTAAAACCTATGGATTGCTATGTCTCCAAAAGAGAATCAAGTGTGTGTACAGGGGTATAAACGCAGCAGAGATAGGATTGGAGAGGTTCGGTGAGCAAATGAAGACCCTTTGAAGTCATATTGCATGGTACCCATTCCACGGGTTTCAACTACCAAGGTTTAAAGTATTCTTCCTTCAGCTAAAACATGCATGTGGAACCTAGAGTATGATCAACCATGTGATCGGGAGACGTGTTCAAATATGTCTCAGTTTT